>NW_023503952.1:0-12763 GCF_014529535.1 Bradysia coprophila | reverse complement strand
TAACAACAACTTTGCCGAAGAAACTAATTTCCATCTGCTTCACATAAAAAGTTTAAAAAATCGAGGGGGTGGTCAATCACACACAAAAGCGTACCACTGTGGTCACTTCCATACAACCACTCTTCAATAACAACAACTTTGCCGAAGAAACAACTTTCCATCTGCTTCACATAAAAAGTTAAAAAATCGAGGGGTGGTCACTCACACACAAAAGCGACACTGTGGTCACTTTCAGACGACAACTCTTTCGATAACCAATAACTTTGCCGAAGAAACCACTTCCATCTGCTTCAATAAAAAGTTACAAAATCGAGGGGGTGGTACACATTCAGACAACACTCTTTCCATAACAACAACTTTGCCGAAGAAACAACTTTCCATCTGCTTCACATAAAAAGTTACAAAAATCGAGGGGTGGTCATCCACACAAAAGCGGTACACTGTGGTCACTTTCAGACAACAACTCTTTCGATAACCAACAACTTTGCCGAAGAAACCAACTTTCCATCTGCTTCACATAAAAAGTTACAAAATCGAGGGGGTGTCACTCACACACAAAAGCGTACACTGTGGTCACTTTCAGACGACAACTCTTTCAATAACCAACAACTTTGCCGAAAAACCAACTTTCCATCTGCTTCACATAAAAAGTTACAAAAATCGAGGGGTGGTCACTCACACAAAAGCGGTACACTGTGGTCACTTTCAGACAACAACTTTGCCGAAGAAACTAACTTTCCATTCTGAAACTTCCATCTGCTTCACAAAAAAGTTACAAAAATCGAGGGGGTGGTCACTCACACACAAAAGCGTACACTGTGGTCACATTCAGACAACAACTCTTTCATAACCAATAACTTTGCCGAAGAAACCAACTTTCCATCTGCTTCACATAAAAAGTTACAAAAATCGAGGGGTGGTCACTCACACACAAAAGCGACACTGTGGTCACTTTCAGACGACAAACTCTTTCAATAACCAACAACTTTGCCGAAAAACCAACTTTCCATCTGCTTCACATAAAAAGTTACAAAAATCGAGGGGGTGGTCACTCACACACAAAAGCGTACACTGTGGTCACTTCAGACAACAACTCTTTCATAACCAATAACTTTGCCGAAGAAACAACTTTCCATCTGCTTCACACAAAAAGTTACAAAAATCGAGGGGGTGGTCACTCACACACAAAAGCGTACACTGTGGTCACTTCAGACAACAACTCTTTCGATAACCAATAACTTTGCCGAAGAAACCAACTTTCCATCTGCTTCACATAAAAAGTTACAAAAATCGAGGGGTGGTCACTCACACACAAAAGCGGACACTGTGGTCACTTCAGACGAAACTCTTTCAATAACCAACAACTTTGCCGAAAAACCAACTTTCCATCTGCTTCACATAAAAAGTTACAAAAATCGAGGGGTGGTCACTCACACACAAAAGCGGACACTGTGGTCACTTCAGACAACAACTCTTTCGATAACCAAACTTTGCCGAAGAAACCAACTTTCCATCTGCTTCACACAAAAGTTACAAAAATCGAGGGGGTGGTCACTCACACACAAAAGCGTACACTGTGGTCACTTCAACAACAACTCTTTCATAACCAACAACTTTGCCGAAGAAACCAACTTTCCATCTGCTTCACATAAAAAGTTACAAAAATCGAGGGGTGGTCACTCACACACAAAAGCGTACACTGTAGGTCTTTTCCAGACAGACCAACTCCTTTTCAATTAATTCCAACAACTTATTGCCGAAGAAAACCAACTTCTCCATCTGCTTCAGCACATAAAAAGTTACAAATAAAATTCGAGGGGGTTCGGTTTCACTATTAACACTAAAAGCGTACAGTCTGTGGGTCACTTTCCATACAACCACTCTTTCAATACCAACAACTTTGCCGAAAGAAACCGAACGTCTCTATCATCTGCTTCAGCACCAAAAAGTATACAAAAATCGAGGGGGTGGTCACTCACACACAAAAGCGTAACACCGTGTTTCGACTTCTATTCAACCACACCACTCATCTCACCACACTTGTCACCCAAAAAACCAATAATCCCATTTTCATCCGAAAAGAAAAAACTCAAAATCATCATCGATCACTGTACGTTGGGAGTAGCTCAAAAATGGCCCACTTGGAGAGCTGTCACTCGCTCGAAATTGATCCGAATTTCCTAAATTTTTTTTTCCTCGATTCGTAGGATTGTTACCTTTCATTGAAACCCTCACACGCCCCTCTAGCTTCTAAAACATCCGCTCCGCAATTACAAACGTGTTCCCGTTGGTGGTCAAACACCCTACTTACCCACCTTATTCCAAACAAATTGAATCCAATTTTTTTCCACTTTTTTTTCTTCGCTTCGTACCATCAATACCTTTCATTTGAGCCGCCTCACGCCTCACCACCTGCCAAAACAGCCGCCTCCACAATTTTAAAAACATTTTCCAGACCCTCAAAAAAACCCATAAAATCCACTCTACCACCTCCCGATGAAAAGTTAGAAAAAAACTTTCTTCTGCAACTTTGTTCACCGCAATAAATGGAACATTTCTTCTTCCCCCACCGACGCTCCATCTCTCAAAATGACCGAGTTATATCGATTCTGCCATTTTCCACCTCCCCACAGTCATAACTTCACTATCTCCGAACAGACTTTTCACCGGACCACGTTTTCTCCACGTTTCAGACCATTCCCTACAACATATCAAAAAGTGTTTTTTTTTTTTTTTTTTTTTTTTGCTCTGAACTTTCGTTTTGACGGTAAATAGCGGACAAACAGACAAACATCCCGTCGTTATAATATAGTACTAGTCTGCATCCTGTGGCACTTCGTGCCACGTCGCATCCTAGCAAGCTAGACCGGGCAGACACCTGTTAGAGACTAACACCTGTTACAGACAAACAGAGAAATTAGAGACGAACACCTGTTACAGACAAACATCTATTCGAAAGCAACTCCTAAGTCTGCTAAAGAGCTATACGAAAATCGCTTCGCTCAGCTCAAACATTCTTATGAAAAGTTAGTCCAAACATCACATTCTTCTTTTGTAATGCCTAATATCGTCTTTTCATTATTTATTTTTCATGCCGCCCCCTGGACCCCGCAATCACCACTCTTACACCTTTTCGAACTAAACACCTCTTTCCGTGTGACACTCCCACATTTTTACAGTTAAGTTAGCCCGAAACAATAACTTCTTCTTTTGTAAAGCCTTATATCGTCTTTCCATTATTACCTTTCCATCTGCTTCACACAAAAAGTTACAAAAATCTAGGGGGTGGTCACTCACACACAAAAGCGTACACTGTGGTCACATTCAGACAACAACTCTTTCAATAACCAACAACTTTGCCGAAGAAACCAACTTTCCATCTGCTTCACACAAAAAGTAACAAAAATCGAGGGGGTGGTCACTCACACACAAAAGCGTACACTGTGGTCACTTCTGCACAAACACTCTCTCAATTAACAACAACTTTGCCGAAGAAACCAACTTTCCATCTGCTTCACATAAAAAGTTACAAAAATCGAGGGGGTGGTCACTCACACACAAAAGCGTACACTGTGGTCACTTTCAGACGACAACTCTTTCGATAACCAATAACTTTGCCGAAGAAACCAACTTTCCATCTGCTTCACATAAAAAAGTTACAAAAATCGAGAGGGTGGTCACTCTCACACAAAAGCGGACACTGTGGTCACTTTCAGACGACAACTCTTTCGATAACCAACAACTTTGCCGAAGAAACCAACTCTCCATTTGCTTCACACAAAAAGTTAAAAAAAATCGAGGGGGTGGTCACTCACACACAAAAGCGGACACTGTGGTCACTTCCATACAACCACTCTTTCATTAACCAACAACTTTGCCGAAGAAACCAATTTTCCATCTGCTTCACACAAAAAGTTACAAAATCGAGGGGGTGGTCACTCTCACACAAAAGCGGACACTGTGGTCACTTTCAGACGACAACTCTTTCGATAACCAACAACTTTGCCGAAGAAACCAACTCTCCCAATTGCTTCACACAAAAAGTTAAAAAAAATCGATTTTTGCAACTTTTTGTGTGAAGCAGATGGAAAGTGGGTTTCTTCGGCAAAGTTGTTGGGTATTGAAAGAGTGATTGTATGGAAGTGATCACAGTGTACGCTTTTAAGTAATAGTGACCACCCCCTCGATTTTTGTAACTTTTTATGTGAAGCAGATGGAAAGTTGGTTTTTTCGGCAAAGTTGTTGGTTATTGAAAGAGTGGTTGTATGGAAGTGACCGCAGTGTACGTTTTTGTGTTTGAGTGACCACCCCCTCGATTTTTGTAACTTTTTATGTGAAGCAGATGGAAAGTTTGTTTCTTCGACGAAGTTGTTGGTTATCGAAAGAGTGGTTGTATGGAAGTGACCACAGTGTACGCTTTTGTGTGTGAGTGACCACCCCCTCGGGGGTGGTCACTATTACCTAAAAGCGTACACTGTGATCACTTCCATACAACCACTCTTTCAATGCCCAACAACTTTGCCGAAGAAACGAAGCTTCCATCTGCTTCACACAAAAAGTTACAAAAATCGAGGGGGTGGTCACTTACACAACAAAAAACGTACACTGTGGTCACTTCTCCACAAAGACTCTCACAATTAACAACAACTTTGCCGAAGAAACCAACTTTCCATCTGCTTCACATAAAAAGTTAAAAAAATCGAGGGGTGGTCACTCACACACAAAAGCGGACACTGTGGTCACTTTCAGACGACAACTGTTTCGATAACCAATAACTTTGCCGAAGAAACCCACTTTCCATCTGCTTCACACAAAAAGTTGCAAAAATCGAGGGGGTGGTCACTATTACCTAAAAGCGTACACTGTGGTCACTTCCATACAACCACTCTTTCAATACCCAACAACTTTGCCGAAGAAACGAACTCTCTTTCTGCTTCACAGCCAAAGATACAAAAATCGAGGGGGTGGTCACTCACCACAAAAAAGCGTACACTGTGGTCACTTCTATTCAACCACACCACTCACCTCTCAAAACCCATACAACTTTCACCAAAAACAAATCCATTTCACCCAAAAAAAAACTCAAAATCATCATCGATCACTGTACGTTGGAGTAGCTCAAAAAATGGCCCACTTGGAGAGCTGTCACTCGCTCGAAATTGATCCGAATTTCGTAAATTTTTTTTTCCTCGATTCGTAGGATTGTTACCTTTCATTGAAACCCTCACACGCCCCTCTAGCTTCTGAAACAGCCGCTCCGCAATTACAAACGTGTTCCCGTTGGTGGTCAAACACCTCTACTTACCACCTTAATTCCAACAAATTGAATCCAATTTTTTTCCACTTTTTTTTCTTCGCTTCGTACCATCCATACCTTTCGTTTGAGGTCTCACACGCCTCACCACCTTCCAAAACAGCCGCTCCACAATTTAAAACATTTTCCAGACCCTCAAAAAAACCCATAAAATCCACTCTACCACCTCCCGATGAAAAGTTAGAAAAAAACTTTCTTCTGCAACTTTGTTCACCGCAATAAATTGAACATTTCTTGTTCCCCACCCGACGCTCCATCTCTCAAAATAACCGAGTTATTCCGATTCTCCCCATTTTCCACCTCCCCACAGTCATAACTTCACTATCTCCGAACAGACTTTTCACCGGACCACGTTTTCTCCACGTTTCAGACCATTCCCTACAACATATCAAAAAGTGTTTTTTTTTTGCTCTGAACTTTCATTTTGACGGTAAATAGCGGACAAACAGACAAACATCCCGTCGTTATAATATAGTATAGTCTGCATCCTGTGGCACTTCGTGCCACGTCGCATCCTAGCAAGCTAGACCGGGCAGACACCTGTTAGAGACTAACATCTATTCGAAAGCAACTCTAAGTCTGCTAAAGAGCTATACGAAAATCGCTTCCGCTCAAAAATTCTTATGAAAAGTTAGTCCAAAACATCTCCTTCTTCTTTTGTAATGCCTAATATCGTCTTTTCATTATTTATTTTTCATGCCAGGGGCTGCCGCCCCCTGGACCCCCGCAATCACCACTCTTACACCTTTTCGAACAAAACACCTCTTCCCGTGTCACACTCCCACATTTTTACAGTTAAGTTAGCCCGAAACAACACCTTCTTTGTGACGCCTAATATCGTCTTTCCATTATTTATTTTTCATGCCAGGGGGCTGCCGTTCCCTGGACCCCCGCAATCACCACTCTCACACCTTTTCGAACAAAACACCTATTCCCGTGTGATACTCCACTGAAAATCATCAATACCGAACAACTTTGACGAAGAAATCAACTTTCCATCTGCTTCACATAAAAAGTTACAAAAATCGAGGGGGTGGTCACTCACACACAAAAGCGGACACTGCGGTCACTTCCACACAACCACTCTCTCAATTAACAACAATTTTGCCGAAAAAACCAACTCTCCATCTGCCTCACACAAAAAGTTACAAAAATCAAGGGGGTGGTCACTCACACACAAAAGCGTACACTGTGGTCACATTCAGACAACAACTCTTTCCATAACCAATAACTTTGCCGAAGAAACCAACTTTCCATCTGCTTCACATAAAAAGTTACAAAAATCGAGGGGGTGGTCACTCACACACAAAAGCGTACACTGTGGTCACATTCAGACAACAACTCTTTCCATAACCAATAACTTTGCCGAAGAAACTAACTTTCCATCTGCTTCACACAAAAAGTTACAAAAATCGAGGCGGTGGTCACTCACACACAAAAGCGTACACTGTGGTCACATTCAGACAACAACTCTTTCCATAACCAATAACTTTGCCGAAGAAACCAACTTTCCATCTGCTTCACATAAAAAGTTACAAAAATCGAGGGGGTGGTCACTCACACACAAAAGCGGACACTGTGGTCACTTTCAGACGACAACTCTTTCGATAACCAACAACTTTGCCGAAGAAACCAACTCTCCATTTGCTTCACACAAAAAAGTTAAAAAAAATCGAGGGGTGGTCACTCACACACAAAAGCGGACACTGTGATCACTTCCATACAACCACTCTTTCAATACCTAGCAACTTTGCCGAAGAAACGAAGCTTCCATCTGCTTCACATAAAAAGTTACAAAAATCGAGGGGGTGGTCACTCACACACAAAAGTGGACACTGTGGTCACTTTCAGACGACAACTCTTTCGATAACCAACAACTTTGCCGAAGAAACCAACTCTCCATTTACTTCACACAAAAAGTTAAAAAAAATCGAGGGGGTGGTCACTCACACACAAAAGCGGACACTGTGATCACTTCCATACAACCACTCTTTCAATACCTAGCAACTTTGCCGAAGAAACGAAGCTTCCATCTGCTTCACATAAAAAGTTACAAAAATCGAGGGGGTGCTCACTCACACACAAAAGCGGACACTGTGGTCACTTTCAGACGACAACTCTTTCGATAACCAACAACTTTGCCGAAGAAACCAACTCTCCATCTGCTTCACATAAAAAGTTACAAAAATCGAGGGGGTGGTCACTATTACCTAAAAGCGTACATTGTGGTCACTTTCAGACGACAACACTTTCGATAACCAACAACTTTGTCGAAGAAAATAACTTTCCATCTGCTTCACATAAAAAGTTACAAAAATCGAGGGGGCGGTCAGTATTACCTAAAAGCGTACACTGTGGTCACTTCCACACAACCACTCTCTCAATTAACAACAACTTTGCCGAAGAAAACCAACTTTCCATCTGCTTCACATAAAACGTTACAAAAATCGAGGGGTGGTCACTCACACACAAAAGCGGACACTGTGGTCACTTTCAGACGACAACTCTTTCGATAACCAACAACTTTGCCGAAGAAACCAACTTTCCATCTGCTTCACATAAAAAGTTACAAAAATCCAGGGGGTGGTCACTCACACACAAAAACGGACACTGTGGTCACTTTCAGACGACAACTCTTTGAATAACCAATAACTTTGCCGAAGAAACCAACTCTCCATCTGCTTCACATAAAAAGTTACAAAAATCGAGGGGGTGGTCACTCACACACAAAAGCGTACACTGTGGTCACTTCTCCACAAACACTCTCTCAATTAACAACAACTTTGCTGAAGAAACCAACTTTCCATTTGCTTCACATAAAAAGTTACAAAAATCGAAGGGGGTGGTCACTATTACCTGAAAGCGTACACTGTGGTCACTTTCAGTAGACAACTCTTTCAATACCCAACAACTTTGCCGAAGAAACCAACTCTCCATCTGCTTCACACAAAAAGTTGCAAAAATCGAGGGGGTGGTCACTATTACCTAAAAGCGTACACTGTGGTCACTTTCAGTAGACAACTCTTTCGATAACCAACAACTTTGCCGAAGAAACCAACTCTCCATCTGCTTCACAGCCAAAGATACAAAAATCGAGGGGGTGGTCACTCAAACACAAAGGCGTACACCGTGTTCACTTCTATTCAACCACACCACTCACCTCTAAAACCCATTCAACTTTCACCAAAAACAAATCCATTTCACCCAAAGAAAAACTCAAAATCATCATCGATCACTGTACGTTGGAGTAGCTCAAAAATGGCCCACTTGAAGAGCTGTCACTGACTCGAAATTAATCCGAATTTCCTAAATTTTTTTTTCCTCGATTCATACAATCCATACCTTTCGTTGAAACCCTCACACGCCCCTCTAGCTTCTAAAACAGCCGCTTCGCAATTACAAACGTGTTCCCGTTGGTGGTCAAACACCCTACTTACCACCTTAATTCCAACAAATTGAATTGAATTTTTTTCCAGTTTTTTTTCTTCGCTTCGTACCATCAATACCTTTCATTTGAGCCCGCTCACGCCTCACCACCTTCCAAAACAGCCGCTCCACAATTTAAAACATTTTCCAGACCCTCAAAAGAACCCATAAAATCCACTCTACCACCTCCCGATGAAAAGTTAGAAAAAAACTTTCTTCTGCAACTTTGTTCCCCGCAATAAATGGAACATTTCTTCTTCCCCCACCGACGCTCCATCTCTCAAAATAACCGAGTTATATCGATTCTCCCATTTTCCACCTCCCCACAGTCATAACTTCACTATCTCCGAACAGACTTTTCACCGGACCACGTTTTCTCCACGTTTCAGACCATTCCCTACAACATATCAAAAAGTGTTTTTTTTTTTTTTGCTCTGAACTTTCATTTTGACGGTAAATAGCGGACAAACAGAAAGACAAACATCCCGTCGTTATAATATAGTACTAGTCTGCATCCTGTGGCACTTCGTGCCACGTCGCATCCTAGCAAGCTAGACCGGGCAGACACCTGTTAGAGACTAACACCTGTTACAGACAAACAGAGAAAATAGAGACGAACACCTGTTACAGACAAACATCTATTCGAAAGCAACTCTAAGTCTGCTAAAGAGCAATACGAAAATCGCTTCGCTCAGCTCAAACATTCTTATGAAAAGTTAGTCCAAAACATCACATTCTTCTTTTGTAATGCCTAATATCGTCTTTTCATTATTTATTTTTCATGCCAGGGGGCTGCCGCCCCCTGGACCCCCGCAATCACCACTCTTACAGCTTTTCGAACTAAACACCTCTTTCCGTGTGACACTCCCACAATTTTACAGTTAAGTTAGCCCGAAACAATAACTTCTTCTTTTGTAACGCCTTATATCGTCTTTCCATTATTTATATTTTTCATGCCAAGGGGCTGCCGCCCCCTGGACCCCCGCAATCACCACTCTTACACCTTTTCGAACAAAACACCTCTTCCCGTGTTACACTCTACTGAAAACCATCAATTTTTGGTGAATCCCGTACCCTTCTACAACTCATGCCACAACTACTGTTTCAATACCGAACAACTTTGCCGAAGAAACTACCTTTCCATCTGCTTCACACAAAAAGTTACAAAAATCTAGGGGGTGGTCACTCACACACAAAAGCGTACACTGTGGTCACATTCAGACAACAACTCTTTCAATAACCAACAACTTTGGCCGAAGAAACCAACTTTCCATCTGCTTCACACAAAAAGTTACAAAAATCGAGGGGGTGGTCACTCTCACACAAAAGTGTACACTGTGGTCACTTCCATACAACCACTCTTTCAATACCCAACAACTTTGCCGAAGAAACCAACTTTCCATCTGCTTCACACCAAAAAGTTACAAAAATCGAGGGGGTGGTCACTCACACACAAAAGCGTACACTGTGGTCACATTCAGACAACAACATTTTCAATAACCAACAACTTTGCCGAAGAAACAAACTTTCCATCTGCTTCACATAAAAAGTTACAAAAATCGAGGGGGTGGTCACTCACACACAAAAGCGTACACTGTGGTCACTTTCAGACGACAACACTTTCAATAACCAACAATTTTGCCGAAGAAACCAACTTTCCATCTGCTTCACACAAAAAGTTACAAAAATCGAGGGGGTGGTCAGTCACACACAAAAGCGTACACTGTGATCACTTCCATACAACCACTCTTTCAATACCGACCACCTTTGCCGAAGAAACCAACTTTCCATCTGCTTCACATCAAAAGTCACAAAAATTGAGGGGGTGGTCACTATTACCTAAAAGCGTACACTGTGATCACTTCCATACAACCACTCTTTCAATACCCAACAACTTTGCCGAAGAAACGAAGCTTCCATCTGCTTCACATAAAAAGTTACAAAATTGAGGGGGTGGTCACTCACACACAAAAGTGTACATTGTGGTCACTTCCATACAACCACTCTTTCGATAACCAACAACTTTGCCGAAGAAAGCAACTTTCCATCTGCTTCACATAAAAAGTTAAAAAAAAATCGAGGGGTGGTTACTCACACACAAAAGCGGACACTGTGGTCACTTTCAGACGACAACTCTTTCGATAACCAATAACTTTGCCGAAGAAGCCAACTTTCCATCTGCTTCACATAAAAAGTTACAAAAATCGAGGTGTTGGTCACTCACACACAAAAGCGGACACTGTGGTCACTTCCATACAACCACTCTTTCAAGAACCAACCACTTTGCCGAAGAAACCAACTCTCCATCTGCTTCACATAAAAAGTTACAAAAATCGAGGGGGTGGTCACTCACACAGAAAAGTGTACACTGTGGTCACTTTCAGTAGACAACTCTTTCGATAACCAACAACTTTGCCGAAGAAACAAACTTTCCATCTGCTTCACACAAAAAGTTACAAAAATCGAGGGGGGTGGTCACTATTACTTAAAAGCGTACACTGTGGTCACTTCCATACAACCACTCTTTCAATAACCAACAACTTTGCCGAAGAAACGAACTCTCTATCTGCTTCACAGCCAAAGATACAAAAATCGAGGGGGTGGTCACTCACACACAAAAAGCGGACACTGTGGTCACTTCTATTCAACCACACCACTCACCTCTACAACTCATTCAACTTTCCCCGAAAACAAATCCATTTTTTCTCAAAGAAAACTCAAAATCATCACCGATCACTGTACGTTGGAGTAGCTCAGAAATGACCACTTACAGGGCTGTCACTCGCTCGAAATTTGATACCGAATTTCCTAAATTCTTTTTTCCTCGATTCGTAGGATTTGTTACCTTTCATTGAAACGCCTCACACGCCCCTCTAGCTTCTAAAGCAGCCGCTCCGCAATTACAAACGTCTTCCCGTTGGTGGTCAAACACCCTACTTACCACCTTAACTCCAACAGATTGACCCCAATTTTTTCCAGTTTTTTTTCTTCGCTTCGTACCATCAATACCTTTCATTTGAGCCCGCTCACGCCTCACCACCTCCAAAACAGTCCGCTCCACAATTTAAAACATTTTCCAGACCCTCAAAAAAACCATAAAATCCACTCTACACACCCGATGAAAAGTTAGAAAAAAACTTTCTTCTGCGACTTTGTTCCCCACAATAAATGGAACATTTCTTCTTCCCCCACCGACGCTCCATCTCTCAAAATAACCGAGGTTATTTCCGATTCTGCCATTTTCCACGCTTCCCCACAGTCATACCTTCACTATCTCGAACAGACTTTTCGCCGGACCACGTTTTCTCCCACGTTTTCAGACCATTCCTACAACATATCAAAAAGTGTTTTTTTTTTTTTTTTTTTTTGCTCTGAACTTTCATTTTGACGGTAAATAGCGGACAAACAGACAGAAAGAAAGAAAGAAAGACAAACATCTCGTCGTTATAATATGTTACTAGTCTGCATCCTGTGGCACTTCGTGCCACGTCGCATCCTAGCAAGCTAGACCGGGCAGACACCTGTTAGAGACTAACATCTATTCGAAAGCAACTCTAAGTCTGCTAAAGAGCTATACGAAAACATCCAAAACGTCCAAAACATCACCTTCTTCCTTTGTAATGCCGCCCCCTGGACCCCCCAATCACCGCTCTTACACCTTTTCGAACAAAACACCTCTTCCCGTGTTACACTCTGCTGAAAACCATCAACTTTTCATCTGTTCACACAAAAGTTACAAAAATCGAGGGTGGTCACTAATACAACTCTTTTAATAACCAACAACTTTGCCGGAAAAACCAACTTTCCATCTGAAACACTAAACTCCAGCTGCCTGCAATTCTTCATGTAACAAAAGACAAAAACGAACTGCACAATTTTGACTGATGTGACTTAGTTTATTTTCTGTTGTTGTTGTTGTACATAATTGTCTGTTGTTGTGTGTTGTACATAATTTGTGACCATAATATTATTCACGTTCACGTGCAAAAATTTCTTCGGCATCTCAGGCCGAAGGAATTTAGG
>NW_023503951.1:0-24309 GCF_014529535.1 Bradysia coprophila | reverse complement strand
AAATTAAAAATTTTTCTCTCAGAATCGCATGAAATTTTGGATATATGGTTTGATTAGCATTTCATACATACAGTTAAAATTTCATGGAATTTGGAGAGAATTTTTTTAATAATGCCATTTTTTGGTCATAATGTATGGCCAAAAAAGTTAAAATTAAAAATTTTTTCTCTCAGAATCGCATGAAAATTTTGGATATATGGTTTGATTAGCATTTCATACATACAGTTAAAATTTCATGGAATTTGGAGAGAATTTTTTGTAATAATGCCATTTTTTGGTCATAATGTATGGCAAAAAAGTAAAATTAAAAATTTTTTCTCTCAGAATCGCATGAAATTTTGGAATATATGGTTTGATTAGCATTTCATACATACAGTTAAAATTTCATGGAATTTGGAGAGAATTTTTTGTAATAATGCCATTTTTTTGGTCATAATGTATGGCCAAAAAAGTAAAATTAAAAATTTTTTCTCTCAGAATCGCATGAAATTTGGATATATGGTTTGATTAGCATTTCATACATACAGTTAAAATTTCATGGAATTTGGAGAGAATTTTTTGTAATAATGCCATTTTTTGGTCATAATGTATGGCCAAAAAAGTTAAATTAAAAATTTTTCTCTCAGAATCGCATGAAATTTTGGATATATGGTTTGATTAGCATTTCATACATACAGTTAAAATTTCATGGAATTTGGAGAGAATTTTTTTTAATAATGCCATTTTTTGGTCATAATGTATGCCAAAAAAGTTAAATTAAAAATTTTTTCTCTCAGAATCGCATGAAATTTTGGATATATGGTTTGATTAGCATTTCATACATACAGTTAAAATTTCATGGAATTTGGAGAGAATTTTTTTTAATAATGCCATTTTTTGGTCATAATGTATGGCCAAAAAAGTAAAATTAAAAATTTTTTGTCTCAGAATCGCATGAAATTTTGGATATATGGTATGATTAGCATTTCATACATACAGTTAAAATTTCATGGAATTTGGAGAGAATTTTTTTTAATAATGCCATTTTTTGGTCATAATGTATGGCCAAAAAAGTTAAATTAAAAATTTTTTCTCTCAGAATCGCATGAAATTTTGGATATATGGTTTGATTAGCATTTCATACATACAGTTAAAATTTCATGGAATTTGGAGAGAATTTTTTTTAATAATGCCATTTTTTGGTCATAATGTATGGCCAAAAAAGTTAAATTAAAAATTTTTTCTCTCAGAATCGCATGAAATTTTGGATATATGGTTTGATTAGCATTTCATACATACAGTTAAAATTTCATGGAATTTGGAGAGAATTTTTTTTAATAATGCCATTTTTTGGTCATAATGTATGGCCAAAAAAGTAAAATTAAAAATTTTTTCTCTCAGAATCGCATGAAATTTTGGATATATGGTTTGATTAGCATTTCATACATACAGTTAAAATTTCATGGAATTTGGAGAGAATTTTTTGTAATAATGCCATTTTTTGGTCATAATGTATGGCCAAAAAAGTTAAATTAAAAATTTTTTCTCTCAGAATCGCATGAAATTTTGGATATATGGTTTGATTAGCATTTCATACATACAGTTAAAATTTCATGGAATTTGGAGAGAATTTTTTGTAATAATGCCATTTTTTGGTCATAATGTATGGCCAAAAAAGTAAAATTAAAAATTTTTTCTCTCAGAATCGCATGAAATTTTGGATATATGGTTTGATTAGCATTTCATACATACAGTTAAAATTTCATGGAATTTGGAGAGAATTTTTTGTAATAATGCCATTTTTTGGTCATAATGTATGGCCAAAAAAGTAAAATTAAAAATTTTTTCTCTCAGAATCGCATGAAATTTTGGATATATGGTTTGATTAGCATTTCATACATACAGTTAAAATTTCATGGAATTTGGAGAGAATTTTTTTGTAATAATGCCATTTTTTGGTCATAATGTATGGCCAAAAAAGTAAAATTAAAAATTTTTTCTCTCAGAATCGCATGAAATTTTGGATATATGGTTTGATTAGCATTTCATACATACAGTTAAAATTTCATGGAATTTGGAGAGAATTTTTTGTAATAATGCCATTTTTTGGTCATAATGTATGGCCAAAAAAGTAAAATTAAAAATTTTTTCTCTCAGAATCGCATGAAATTTTGGATATATGGTTTGATTAGCATTTCATACATACAGTTAAAATTTCATGGAATTTGGAGAGAATTTTTTGTAATAATGCCATTTTTTGGTCATAATGTATGGCCAAAAAAGTAAAATTAAAAATTTTTTGTCTCAGAATCGCATGAAATTTTGGATATATGGTTTGATTAGCATTTCATACATACAGTTAAAATTTCATGGAATTTGGAGAGAATTTTTTGTAATAATGCCATTTTTTGGTCATAATGTATGGCCAAAAAAGTAAAATTAAAAATTTTTTGTCTCAGAATCGCATGAAATTTTGGATATATGGTTTGATTAGCATTTCATACATACAGTTAAAATTTCATGGAATTTGGAGAGAATTTTTTGTAATAATGCCATTTTTTGGTCATAATGTATGGCCAAAAAAGTAAAATTAAAAATTTTTTGTCTCAGAATCGCATGAAATTTTGGATATATGGTTTGATTAGCATTTCATACATACAGTTAAAATTTCATGGAATTTGGAGAGAATTTTTTTGTAATAATGCCATTTTTTGGTCATAATGTATGGCCAAAAAAGTAAAATTAAAATTTTTTTGTCTCAGAATCGCATGAAATTTTGGATATATGGTTTGATTAGCATTTCATACATACAGTTAAAATTTCATGGAATTTGGAGAGAATTTTTTGTAATAATGCCATTTTTTGGTCATAATGTATGGCCAAAAAAGTAAAATTAAAAATTTTTTGTCTCAGAATCGCATGAAATTTTGGATATATGGTTTGATTAGCATTTCATACATACAGTTAAAATTTCATGGAATTTGGAGAGAATTTTTTGTAATAATGCCATTTTTTGGTCATAATGTATGGCCAAAAAAGTAAAATTAAAAATTTTTTGTCTCAGAATCGCATGAAATTTTGGATATATGGTTTGATTAGCATTTCATACATACAGTTAAAATTTCATGGAATTTGGAGAGAATTTTTTGTAATAATGCCATTTTTTGGTCATAATGTATGGCCAAAAAAGTAAAATTAAAAATTTTTTGTCTCAGAATCGCATGAAATTTTGGATATATGGTTTGATTAGCATTTCATACATACAGTTAAAATTTCATGGAATTTGGAGAGAATTTTTTGTAATAATGCCATTTTTTGGTCATAATGTATGGCCAAAAAAGTAAAATTAAAAATTTTTTGTCTCAGAATCGCATGAAATTTTGGATATATGGTTTGATTAGCATTTCATACATACAGTTAAAATTTCATGGAATTTGGAGAGAATTTTTTGTAATAATGCCATTTTTTGGTCATAATGTATGGCCAAAAAAGTAAAATTAAAAATTTTTTTGTCTCAGAATCGCATGAAATTTTGGATATATGGTTTGATTAGCATTTCATACATACAGTTAAAATTTCATGGAATTTGGAGAGAATTTTTTGTAATAATGCCATTTTTTGGTCATAATGTATGGCCAAAAAAGTAAAATTAAAAATTTTTTGTCTCAGAATCGCATGAAATTTTGGATATATGGTTTGATTAGCATTTCATACATACAGTTAAAATTTCATGGAATTTGGAGAGAATTTTTTGTAATAATGCCATTTTTTGGTCATAATGTATGGCCAAAAAAGTAAAATTAAAAATTTTTTGTCTCAGAATCGCATGAAATTTTGGATATATGGTTTGATTAGCATTTCATACATACAGTTAAAATTTCATGGAATTTGGAGAGAATTTTTTGTAATAATGCCATTTTTTGGTCATAATGTATGGCCAAAAAAGTAAAATTAAAAATTTTTTGTCTCAGAATCGCATGAAATTTTGGATATATGGTTTGATTAGCATTTCATACATACAGTTAAAATTTCATGGAATTTGGAGAGAATTTTTTGTAATAATGCCATTTTTTGGTCATAATGTATGGCCAAAAAAGTAAAATTAAAAATTTTTTGTCTCAGAATCGCATGAAATTTTGGATATATGGTTTGATTAGCATTTCATACATACAGTTAAAATTTCATGGAATTTGGAGAGAATTTTTTGTAATAATGCCATTTTTTGGTCATAATGTATGGCCAAAAAAGTAAAATTAAAAATTTTTTTGTCTCAGAATCGCATGAAATTTTGGATATATGGTTTGATTAGCATTTCATACATACAGTTAAAATTTCATGGAATTTGGAGAGAATTTTTTGTAATAATGCCATTTTTTGGTCATAATGTATGGCCAAAAAAGTAAAATTAAAAATTTTTTGTCTCAGAATCGCATGAAATTTTGGATATATGGTTTGATTAGCATTTCATACATACAGTTAAAATTTCATGGAATTTGGAGAGAATTTTTTGTAATAATGCCATTTTTTGGTCATAATGTATGGCCAAAAAAGTAAAATTAAAAATTTTTTGTCTCAGAATCGCATGAAATTTTGGATATATGGTTTGATTAGCATTTCATACATACAGTTAAAATTTCATGGAATTTGGAGAGAATTTTTTGTAATAATGCCATTTTTTGGTCATAATGTATGGCCAAAAAAGTAAAATTAAAAATTTTTTGTCTCAGAATCGCATGAAATTTTGGATATATGGTTTGATTAGCATTTCATACATACAGTTAAAATTTCATGGAATTTGGAGAGAATTTTTTGTAATAATGCCATTTTTTGGTCATAATGTATGGCCAAAAAAGTAAAATTAAAATTTTTTGTCTCAGAATCGCATGAAATTTTGGATATATGGTTTGATTAGCATTTCATACATACAGTTAAAATTTCATGGAATTTGGAGAGAATTTTTTGTAATAATGCCATTTTTTGGTCATAATGTATGGCCAAAAAAGTAAAATTAAAAATTTTTTTGTCTCAGAATCGCATGAAATTTTGGATATATGGTTTGATTAGCATTTCATACATACAGTTAAAATTTCATGGAATTTGGAGAGAATTTTTTGTAATAATGCCATTTTTTGGTCATAATGTATGGCCAAAAAAGTAAAATTAAAATTTTTTTGTCTCAGAATCGCATGAAATTTTGGATATATGGTTTGATTAGCATTTCATACATACAGTTAAAATTTCATGGAATTTGGAGAGAATTTTTTGTAATAATGCCATTTTTTGGTCATAATGTATGGCCAAAAAAGTAAAATTAAAAATTTTTTGTCTCAGAATCGCATGAAATTTTGGATATATGGTTTGATTAGCATTTCATACATACAGTTAAAATTTCATGGAATTTGGAGAGAATTTTTTGTAATAATGCCATTTTTTGGTCATAATGTATGGCCAAAAAAGTAAAATTAAAAATTTTTTGTCTCAGAATCGCATGAAATTTTGGATATATGGTTTGATTAGCATTTCATACATACAGTTAAAATTTCATGGAATTTGGAGAGAATTTTTTGTAATAATGCCATTTTTTGGTCATAATGTATGGCCAAAAAAGTAAAATTAAAAATTTTTTCTCTCAGAATCGCATGAAATTTTGGATATATGGTTTGATTAGCATTTCATACATACAGTTAAAATTTCATGGAATTTGGAGAGAATTTTTTGTAATAATGCCATTTTTTGGTCATAATGTATGGCCAAAAAAGTAAAATTAAAAATTTTTTCTCTCAGAATCGCATGAAATTTTGGATATATGGTTTGATTAGCATTTCATACATACAGTTAAAATTTCATGGAATTTGGAGAGAATTTTTTGTAATAATGCCATTTTTTGGTCATAATGTATGGCCAAAAAAGTAAAATTAAAAATTTTTTGTCTCAGAATCGCATGAAATTTTGGATATATGGTTTGATTAGCATTTCATACATACAGTTAAAATTTCATGGAATTTGGAGAGAATTTTTTGTAATAATGCCATTTTTTGGTCATAATGTATGGCCAAAAAAGTAAAATTAAAAATTTTTTGTCTCAGAATCGCATGAAATTTTGGATATATGGTTTGATTAGCATTTCATACATACAGTTAAAATTTCATGGAATTTGGAGAGAATTTTTTGTAATAATGCCATTTTTTGGTCATAATGTATGGCCAAAAAAGTAAAATTAAAAATTTTTTGTCTCAGAATCGCATGAAATTTTGGATATATGGTTTGATTAGCATTTCATACATACAGTTAAAATTTCATGGAATTTGGAGAGAATTTTTTGTAATAATGCCATTTTTTGGTCATAATGTATGGCCAAAAAAGTAAAATTAAAAATTTTTTCTCTCAGAATCGCATGAAATTTTGGATATATGGTTTGATTAGCATTTCATACATACAGTTAAAATTTCATGGAATTTGGAGAGAATTTTTTGTAATAATGCCATTTTTTGGTCATAATGTATGGCCAAAAAAGTAAAATTAAAAATTTTTTGTCTCAGAATCGCATGAAATTTTGGATATATGGTTTGATTAGCATTTCATACATACAGTTAAAATTTCATGGAATTTGGAGAGAATTTTTTGTAATAATGCCATTTTTTGGTCATAATGTATGGCCAAAAAAGTAAAATTAAAAATTTTTTCTCTCAGAATCGCATGAAATTTTGGATATATGGTTTGATTAGCATTTCATACATACAGTTAAAATTTCATGGAATTTGGAGAGAATTTTTTGTAATAATGCCATTTTTTGGTCATAATGTATGGCCAAAAAAGTAAAATTAAAAATTTTTTCTCTCAGAATCGCATGAAATTTTGGATATATGGTTTGATTAGCATTTCATACATACAGTTAAAATTTCATGGAATTTGGAGAGAATTTTTTGTAATAATGCCATTTTTTGGTCATAATGTATGGCCAAAAAAGTAAAATTAAAAATTTTTTCTCTCAGAATCGCATGAAATTTTGGATATATGGTTTGATTAGCATTTCATACATACAGTTAAAATTTCATGGAATTTGGAGAGAATTTTTTGTAATAATGCCATTTTTTGGTCATAATGTATGGCCAAAAAAGTAAAATTAAAAATTTTTTCTCTCAGAATCGCATGAAATTTTGGATATATGGTTTGATTAGCATTTCATACATACAGTTAAAATTTCATGGAATTTGGAGAGAATTTTTTGTAATAATGCCATTTTTTGGTCATAATGTATGGCCAAAAAAGTAAAATTAAAAATTTTTTTGTCTCAGAATCGCATGAAATTTTGGATATATGGTTTGATTAGCATTTCATACATACAGTTAAAATTTCATGGAATTTGGAGAGAATTTTTTGTAATAATGCCATTTTTTGGTCATAATGTATGGCCAAAAAAGTAAAATTAAAAATTTTTTCTCTCAGAATCGCATGAAATTTTGGATATATGGTTTGATTAGCATTTCATACATACAGTTAAAATTTCATGGAATTTGGAGAGAATTTTTTTTAATAATGCCATTTTTTGGTCATAATGTATGGCCAAAAAAGTAAAATTAAAAATTTTTTCTCTCAGAATCGCATGAAATTTTGGATATATGGTTTGATTAGCATTTCATACATACAGTTAAAATTTCATGGAATTTGGAGAGAATTTTTTGTAATAATGCCATTTTTTGGTCATAATGTATGGCCAAAAAAGTAAAATTAAAAATTTTTTCTCTCAGAATCGCATGAAATTTTGGATATATGGTTTGATTAGCATTTCATACATACAGTTAAAATTTCATGGAATTTGGAGAGAATTTTTTGTAATAATGCCATTTTTTGGTCATAATGTATGGCCAAAAAAGTAAAATTAAAAATTTTTTGTCTCAGAATCGCATGAAATTTTGGATATATGGTTTGATTAGCATTTCATACATACAGTTAAAATTTCATGGAATTTGGAGAGAATTTTTTGTAATAATGCCATTTTTTGGTCATAATGTATGGCCAAAAAAGTAAAATTAAAAATTTTTTCGTCTCAGAATCGCATGAAATTTTGGATATATGGTTTGATTAGCATTTCATACATACAGTTAAAATTTCATGGAATTTGGAGAGAATTTTTTGTAATAATGCCATTTTTTGGTCATAATGTATGGCCAAAAAAGTAAAATTAAAAATTTTTTCTCTCAGAATCGCATGAAATTTTGGATATATGGTTTGATTAGCATTTCATACATACAGTTAAAATTTCATGGAATTTGGAGAGAATTTTTTTGTAATAATGCCATTTTTTGGTCATAATGTATGGCCAAAAAAGTAAAATTAAAAATTTTTTCTCTCAGAATCGCATGAAATTTTGGATATATGGTTTGATTAGCATTTCATACATACAGTTAAAATTTCATGGAATTTGGAGAGAATTTTTTGTAATAATGCCATTTTTTGGTCATAATGTATGGCCAAAAAAGTAAAATTAAAAATTTTTTCTCTCAGAATCGCATGAAATTTTGGATATATGGTTTGATTAGCATTTCATACATACAGTTAAAATTTCATGGAATTTGGAGAGAATTTTTTTTAATAATGCCATTTTTTGGTCATAATGTATGGCCAAAAAAGTAAAATTAAAAATTTTTTGTCTCAGAATCGCATGAAATTTTGGATATATGGTTTGATTAGCATTTCATACATACAGTTAAAATTTCATGGAATTTGGAGAGAATTTTTTTGTAATAATGCCATTTTTTGGTCATAATGTATGGCCAAAAAAGTAAAATTAAAAATTTTTTCTCTCAGAATCGCATGAAATTTTGGATATATGGTTTGATTAGCATTTCATACATACAGTTAAAATTTCATGGAATTTGGAGAGAATTTTTTGTAATAATGCCATTTTTTGGTCATAATGTATGGCCAAAAAAGTAAAATTAAAAATTTTTTCTCTCAGAATCGCATGAAATTTTGGATATATGGTTTGATTAGCATTTCATACATACAGTTAAAATTTCATGGAATTTGGAGAGAATTTTTTGTAATAATGCCATTTTTTGGTCATAATGTATGGCCAAAAAAGTAAAATTAAAAATTTTTTCTCTCAGAATCGCATGAAATTTTGGATATATGGTTTGATTAGCATTTCATACATACAGTTAAAATTTCATGGAATTTGGAGAGAATTTTTTGTAATAATGCCATTTTTTGGTCATAATGTATGGCCAAAAAAGTAAAATTAAAAATTTTTTCTCTCAGAATCGCATGAAATTTTGGATATATGGTTTGATTAGCATTTCATACATACAGTTAAAATTTCATGGAATTTGGAGAGAATTTTTTGTAATAATGCCATTTTTTGGTCATAATGTATGGCCAAAAAAGTAAAATTAAAAATTTTTTCTCTCAGAATCGCATGAAATTTTGGATATATGGTTTGATTAGCATTTCATACATACAGTTAAAATTTCATGGAATTTGGAGAGAATTTTTTTGTAATAATGCCATTTTTTGGTCATAATGTATGGCCAAAAAAGTAAAATTAAAAATTTTTTCTCTCAGAATCGCATGAAATTTTGGATATATGGTTTGATTAGCATTTCATACATACAGTTAAAATTTCATGGAATTTGGAGAGAATTTTTTGTAATAATGCCATTTTTTGGTCATAATGTATGGCCAAAAAAGTAAAATTAAAAATTTTTTCTCTCAGAATCGCATGAAATTTTGGATATATGGTTTGATTAGCATTTCATACATACAGTTAAAATTTCATGGAATTTGGAGAGAATTTTTTGTAATAATGCCATTTTTTGGTCATAATGTATGGCCAAAAAAGTAAAATTAAAAATTTTTTCTCTCAGAATCGCATGAAATTTTGGATATATGGTTTGATTAGCATTTCATACATACAGTTAAAATTTCATGGAATTTGGAGAGAATTTTTTGTAATAATGCCATTTTTTGGTCATAATGTATGGCCAAAAAAGTAAAATTAAAAATTTTTTGTCTCAGAATCGCATGAAATTTTGGATATATGGTTTGATTAGCATTTCATACATACAGTTAAAATTTCATGGAATTTGGAGAGAATTTTTTTTAATAATGCCATTTTTTGGTCATAATGTATGGCCAAAAAAGTAAAATTAAAAATTTTTTCTCTCAGAATCGCATGAAATTTTGGATATATGGTTTGATTAGCATTTCATACATACAGTTAAAATTTCATGGAATTTGGAGAGAATTTTTTGTAATAATGCCATTTTTTGGTCATAATGTATGGCCAAAAAAGTAAAATTAAAAATTTTTTCTCTCAGAATCGCATGAAATTTTGGATATATGGTTTGATTAGCATTTCATACATACAGTTAAAATTTCATGGAATTTGGAGAGAATTTTTTTGTAATAATGCCATTTTTTGGTCATAATGTATGGCCAAAAAAGTAAAATTAAAAATTTTTTGTCTCAGAATCGCATGAAATTTTGGATATATGGTTTGATTAGCATTTCATACATACAGTTAAAATTTCATGGAATTTGGAGAGAATTTTTTGTAATAATGCCATTTTTTGGTCATAATGTATGGCCAAAAAAGTAAAATTAAAAATTTTTTGTCTCAGAATCGCATGAAATTTTGGATATATGGTTTGATTAGCATTTCATACATACAGTTAAAATTTCATGGAATTTGGAGAGAATTTTTTGTAATAATGCCATTTTTTGGTCATAATGTATGGCCAAAAAAGTAAAATTAAAAATTTTTTGCTCTCAGAATCGCATGAAATTTTGGATATATGGTTTGATTAGCATTTCATACATACAGTTAAAATTTCATGGAATTTGGAGAGAATTTTTTGTAATAATGCCATTTTTTGGTCATAATGTATGGCCAAAAAAGTAAAATTAAAAATTTTTTCTCTCAGAATCGCATGAAATTTTGGATATATGGTTTGATTAGCATTTCATACATACAGTTAAAATTTCATGGAATTTGGAGAGAATTTTTTGTAATAATGCCATTTTTTGGTCATAATGTATGGCCAAAAAAGTAAAATTAAAAATTTTTTCTCTCAGAATCGCATGAAATTTTGGATATATGGTTTGATTAGCATTTCATACATACAGTTAAAATTTCATGGAATTTGGAGAGAATTTTTTGTAATAATGCCATTTTTTGGTCATAATGTATGGCCAAAAAAGTAAAATTAAAAATTTTTTGTCTCAGAATCGCATGAAATTTTGGATATATGGTTTGATTAGCATTTCATACATACAGTTAAAATTTCATGGAATTTGGAGAGAATTTTTTGTAATAATGCCATTTTTTGGTCATAATGTATGGCCAAAAAAGTAAAATTAAAATTTTTTTGTCTCAGAATCGCATGAAATTTTGGATATATGGTTTGATTAGCATTTCATACATACAGTTAAAATTTCATGGAATTTGGAGAGAATTTTTTGTAATAATGCCATTTTTTGGTCATAATGTATGGCCAAAAAAGTAAAATTAAAAATTTTTTCGTCTCAGAATCGCATGAAATTTTGGATATATGGTTTGATTAGCATTTCATACATACAGTTAAAATTTCATGGAATTTGGAGAGAATTTTTTGTAATAATGCCATTTTTTGGTCATAATGTATGGCCAAAAAAGTTAAAATTAAAAATTTTTTCTCTCAGAATCGCATGAAATTTTGGATATATGGTTTGATTAGCATTTCATACATACAGTTAAAATTTCATGGAATTTGGAGAGAATTTTTTGTAATAATGCCATTTTTTGGTCATAATGTATGGCCAAAAAAGTAAAATTAAAAATTTTTTGTCTCAGAATCGCATGAAATTTTGGATATATGGTTTGATTAGCATTTCATACATACAGTTAAAATTTCATGGAATTTGGAGAGAATTTTTTGTAATAATGCCATTTTTTGGTCATAATGTATGGCCAAAAAAGTAAAATTAAAAATTTTTTCTCTCAGAATCGCATGAAATTTTGGATATATGGTTTGATTAGCATTTCATACATACAGTTAAAATTTCATGGAATTTGGAGAGAATTTTTTGTAATAATGCCATTTTTTGGTCATAATGTATGGCCAAAAAAGTAAAATTAAAAATTTTTTGTCTCAGAATCGCATGAAATTTTGGATATATGGTTTGATTAGCATTTCATACATACAGTTAAAATTTCATGGAATTTGGAGAGAATTTTTTGTAATAATGCCATTTTTTGGTCATAATGTATGGCCAAAAAAGTAAAATTAAAAATTTTTTCTCTCAGAATCGCATGAAATTTTGGATATATGGTTTGATTAGCATTTCATACATACAGTTAAAATTTCATGGAATTTGGAGAGAATTTTTTGTAATAATGCCATTTTTTGGTCATAATGTATGGCCAAAAAAGTAAAATTAAAAATTTTTTCGTCTCAGAATCGCATGAAATTTTGGATATATGGTTTGATTAGCATTTCATACATACAGTTAAAATTTCATGGAATTTGGAGAGAATTTTTTGTAATAATGCCATTTTTTGGTCATAATGTATGGCCAAAAAAGTAAAATTAAAAATTTTTTGTCTCAGAATCGCATGAAATTTTGGATATATGGTTTGATTAGCATTTCATACATACAGTTAAAATTTCATGGAATTTGGAGAGAATTTTTTGTAATAATGCCATTTTTTGGTCATAATGTATGGCCAAAAAAGTTAAATTAAAAATTTTTTCTCTCAGAATCGCATGAAATTTTGGATATATGGTTTGATTAGCATTTCATACATACAGTTAAAATTTCATGGAATTTGGAGAGAATTTTTTGTAATAATGCCATTTTTTGGTCATAATGTATGGCCAAAAAAGTAAAATTAAAAATTTTTTCTCTCAGAATCGCATGAAATTTTGGATATATGGTTTGATTAGCATTTCATACATACAGTTAAAATTTCATGGAATTTGGAGAGAATTTTTTGTAATAATGCCATTTTTTGGTCATAATGTATGGCCAAAAAAGTAAAATTAAAAATTTTTTGCTCTCAGAATCGCATGAAATTTTGGATATATGGTTTGATTAGCATTTCATACATACAGTTAAAATTTCATGGAATTTGGAGAGAATTTTTTGTAATAATGCCATTTTTTGGTCATAATGTATGGCCAAAAAAGTAAAATTAAAAATTTTTTCTCTCAGAATCGCATGAAATTTTGGATATATGGTTTGATTAGCATTTCATACATACAGTTAAAATTTCATGGAATTTGGAGAGAATTTTTTGTAATAATGCCATTTTTTGGTCATAATGTATGGCCAAAAAAGTAAAATTAAAAATTTTTTCTCTCAGAATCGCATGAAATTTTGGATATATGGTTTGATTAGCATTTCATACATACAGTTAAAATTTCATGGAATTTGGAGAGAATTTTTTGTAATAATGCCATTTTTTGGTCATAATGTATGGCCAAAAAAGTAAAATTAAAAATTTTTTCTCTCAGAATCGCATGAAATTTTGGATATATGGTTTGATTAGCATTTCATACATACAGTTAAAATTTCATGGAATTTGGAGAGAATTTTTTGTAATAATGCCATTTTTTGGTCATAATGTATGGCCAAAAAAGTAAAATTAAAAATTTTTTCTCTCAGAATCGCATGAAATTTTGGATATATGGTTTGATTAGCATTTCATACATACAGTTAAAATTTCATGGAATTTGGAGAGAATTTTTTGTAATAATGCCATTTTTTGGTCATAATGTATGGCCAAAAAAGTAAAATTAAAAATTTTTTCTCTCAGAATCGCATGAAATTTTGGATATATGGTTTGATTAGCATTTCATACATACAGTTAAAATTTCATGGAATTTGGAGAGAATTTTTTGTAATAATGCCATTTTTTGGTCATAATGTATGGCCAAAAAAGTAAAATTAAAAATTTTTTCTCTCAGAATCGCATGAAATTTTGGATATATGGTTTGATTAGCATTTCATACATACAGTTAAAATTTCATGGAATTTGGAGAGAATTTTTTGTAATAATGCCATTTTTTGGTCATAATGTATGGCCAAAAAAGTTAAAATTAAAAATTTTTTCTCTCAGAATCGCATGAAATTTTGGATATATGGTTTGATTAGCATTTCATACATACAGTTAAAATTTCATGGAATTTGGAGAGAATTTTTTGTAATAATGCCATTTTTTGGTCATAATGTATGGCCAAAAAAGTTAAAATTAAAAATTTTTTCTCTCAGAATCGCATGAAATTTTGGATATATGGTTTGATTAGCATTTCATACATACAGTTAAAATTTCATGGAATTTGGAGAGAATTTTTTTTAATAATGCCATTTTTTGGTCATAATGTATGGCCAAAAAAGTTAAATTAAAAATTTTTTCTCTCAGAATCGCATGAAATTTTGGATATATGGTTTGATTAGCATTTCATACATACAGTTAAAATTTCATGGAATTTGGAGAGAATTTTTTTTAATAATGCCATTTTTTGGTCATAATGTATGGCCAAAAAAGTAAAATTAAAAATTTTTTGTCTCAGAATCGCATGAAATTTTGGATATATGGTTTGATTAGCATTTCATACATACAGTTAAAATTTCATGGAATTTGGAGAGAATTTTTTTTAATAATGCCATTTTTTGGTCATAATGTATGGCCAAAAAAGTAAAATTAAAAATTTTTTGTCTCAGAATCGCATGAAATTTTGGATATATGGTTTGATTAGCATTTCATACATACAGTTAAAATTTCATGGAATTTGGAGAGAATTTTTTGTAATAATGCCATTTTTTGGTCATAATGTATGGCCAAAAAAGTAAAATTAAAAATTTTTTCTCTCAGAATCGCATGAAATTTTGGATATATGGTTTGATTAGCATTTCATACATACAGTTAAAATTTCATGGAATTTGGAGAGAATTTTTTGTAATAATGCCATTTTTTGGTCATAATGTATGGCCAAAAAAGTAAAATTAAAAATTTTTTCTCTCAGAATCGCATGAAATTTTGGATATATGGTTTGATTAGCATTTCATACATACAGTTAAAATTTCATGGAATTTGGAGAGAATTTTTTGTAATAATGCCATTTTTTGGTCATAATGTATGGCCAAAAAAGTAAAATTAAAAATTTTTTGTCTCAGAATCGCATGAAATTTTGGATATATGGTTTGATTAGCATTTCATACATACAGTTAAAATTTCATGGAATTTGGAGAGAATTTTTTGTAATAATGCCATTTTTTGGTCATAATGTATGGCCAAAAAAGTAAAATTAAAAATTTTTTCTCTCAGAATCGCATGAAATTTTGGATATATGGTTTGATTAGCATTTCATACATACAGTTAAAATTTCATGGAATTTGGAGAGAATTTTTTGTAATAATGCCATTTTTTGGTCATAATGTATGGCCAAAAAAGTAAAATTAAAAATTTTTTGTCTCAGAATCGCATGAAATTTTGGATATATGGTTTGATTAGCATTTCATACATACAGTTAAAATTTCATGGAATTTGGAGAGAATTTTTTGTAATAATGCCATTTTTTGGTCATAATGTATGGCCAAAAAAGTTAAATTAAAAATTTTTTCTCTCAGAATCGCATGAAATTTTGGATATATGGTTTGATTAGCATTTCATACATACAGTTAAAATTTCATGGAATTTGGAGAGAATTTTTTGTAATAATGCCATTTTTTGGTCATAATGTATGGCCAAAAAAGTAAAATTAAAAATTTTTTCTCTCAGAATCGCATGAAATTTTGGATATATGGTTTGATTAGCATTTCATACATACAGTTAAAATTTCATGGAATTTGGAGAGAATTTTTTGTAATAATGCCATTTTTTGGTCATAATGTATGGCCAAAAAAGTAAAATTAAAAATTTTTTCTCTCAGAATCGCATGAAATTTTGGATATATGGTTTGATTAGCATTTCATACATACAGTTAAAATTTCATGGAATTTGGAGAGAATTTTTTGTAATAATGCCATTTTTTGGTCATAATGTATGGCCAAAAAAGTTAAATTAAAAATTTTTTCTCTCAGAATCGCATGAAATTTTGGATATATGGTTTGATTAGCATTTCATACATACAGTTAAAATTTCATGGAATTTGGAGAGAATTTTTTGTAATAATGCCATTTTTTGGTCATAATGTATGGCCAAAAAAGTTAAATTAAAAATTTTTTCTCTCAGAATCGCATGAAATTTTGGATATATGGTTTGATTAGCATTTCATACATACAGTTAAAATTTCATGGAATTTGGAGAGAATTTTTTTTAATAATGCCATTTTTTGGTCATAATGTATGGCCAAAAAAGTAAAATTAAAAATTTTTTGTCTCAGAATCGCATGAAATTTTGGATATATGGTTTGATTAGCATTTCATACATACAGTTAAAATTTCATGGAATTTGGAGAGAATTTTTTTTAATAATGCCATTTTTTGGTCATAATGTATGGCCAAAAAAGTTAAATTAAAAATTTTTTCTCTCAGAATCGCATGAAATTTTGGATATATGGTTTGATTAGCATTTCATACATACAGTTAAAATTTCATGGAATTTGGAGAGAATTTTTTTTAATAATGCCATTTTTTGGTCATAATGTATGGCCAAAAAAGTTAAATTAAAAATTTTTTCTCTCAGAATCGCATGAAATTTTGGATATATGGTTTGATTAGCATTTCATACATACAGTTAAAATTTCATGGAATTTGGAGAGAATTTTTTGTAATAATGCCATTTTTTGGTCATAATGTATGGCCAAAAAAGTAAAATTAAAAATTTTTTGTCTCAGAATCGCATGAAATTTTGGATATATGGTTTGATTAGCATTTCATACATACAGTTAAAATTTCATGGAATTTGGAGAGAATTTTTTTTAATAATGCCATTTTTTGGTCATAATGTATGGCCAAAAAAGTTAAATTAAAAATTTTTTCTCTCAGAATCGCATGAAATTTTGGATATATGGTTTGATTAGCATTTCATACATACAGTTAAAATTTCATGGAATTTGGAGAGAATTTTTTGTAATAATGCCATTTTTTGGTCATAATGTATGGCCAAAAAAGTAAAATTAAAAATTTTTTGTCTCAGAATCGCATGAAATTTTGGATATATGGTTTGATTAGCATTTCATACATACAGTTAAAATTTCATGGAATTTGGAGAGAATTTTTTGTAATAATGCCATTTTTTGGTCATAATGTATGGCCAAAAAAGTAAAATTAAAAATTTTTTGTCTCAGAATCGCATGAAATTTTGGATATATGGTTTGATTAGCATTTCATACATACAGTTAAAATTTCATGGAATTTGGAGAGAATTTTTTGTAATAATGCCATTTTTTGGTCATAATGTATGGCCAAAAAAGTTAAAATTAAAAATTTTTTCTCTCAGAATCGCATGAAATTTTGGATATATGGTTTGATTAGCATTTCATACATACAGTTAAAATTTCATGGAATTTGGAGAGAATTTTTTGTAATAATGCCATTTTTTGGTCATAATGTATGGCCAAAAAAGTTAAATTAAAAATTTTTTCTCTCAGAATCGCATGAAATTTTGGATATATGGTTTGATTAGCATTTCATACATACAGTTAAAATTTCATGGAATTTGGAGAGAATTTTTTTTAATAATGCCATTTTTTGGTCATAATGTATGGCCAAAAAAGTTAAAATTAAAAATTTTTTCTCTCAGAATCGCATGAAATTTTGGATATATGGTTTGATTAGCATTTCATACATACAGTTAAAATTTCATGGAATTTGGAGAGAATTTTTTGTAATAATGCCATTTTTTGGTCATAATGTATGGCCAAAAAAGTAAAATTAAAAATTTTTTCTCTCAGAATCGCATGAAATTTTGGATATATGGTTTGATTAGCATTTCATACATACAGTTAAAATTTCATGGAATTTGGAGAGAATTTTTTGTAATAATGCCATTTTTTGGTCATAATGTATGGCCAAAAAAGTAAAATTAAAAATTTTTTCTCTCAGAATCGCATGAAATTTTGGATATATGGTTTGATTAGCATTTCATACATACAGTTAAAATTTCATGGAATTTGGAGAGAATTTTTTGTAATAATGCCATTTTTTGGTCATAATGTATGGCCAAAAAAGTTAAATTAAAAATTTTTTCTCTCAGAATCGCATGAAATTTTGGATATATGGTTTGATTAGCATTTCATACATACAGTTAAAATTTCATGGAATTTGGAGAGAATTTTTTTTAATAATGCCATTTTTTGGTCATAATGTATGGCCAAAAAAGTTAAATTAAAAATTTTTTCTCTCAGAATCGCATGAAATTTTGGATATATGGTTTGATTAGCATTTCATACATACAGTTAAAATTTCATGGAATTTGGAGAGAATTTTTTTTAATAATGCCATTTTTTGGTCATAATGTATGGCCAAAAAAGTAAAATTAAAAATTTTTTGTCTCAGAATCGCATGAAATTTTGGATATATGGTATGATTAGCATTTCATACATACAGTTAAAATTTCATGGAATTTGGAGAGAATTTTTTTTAATAATGCCATTTTTTGGTCATAATGTATGGCCAAAAAAGTTAAATTAAAAATTTTTTCTCTCAGAATCGCATGAAATTTTGGATATATGGTTTGATTAGCATTTCATACATACAGTTAAAATTTCATGGAATTTGGAGAGAATTTTTTTTAATAATGCCATTTTTTGGTCATAATGTATGGCCAAAAAAGTTAAATTAAAAATTTTTTCTCTCAGAATCGCATGAAATTTTGGATATATGGTTTGATTAGCATTTCATACATACAGTTAAAATTTCATGGAATTTGGAGAGAATTTTTTGTAATAATGCCATTTTTTGGTCATAATGTATGGCCAAAAAAGTAAAATTAAAAATTTTTTGTCTCAGAATCGCATGAAATTTTGGATATATGGTTTGATTAGCATTTCATACATACAGTTAAAATTTCATGGAATTTGGAGAGAATTTTTTTTAATAATGCCATTTTTTGGTCATAATGTATGGCCAAAAAAGTTAAATTAAAAATTTTTTCTCTCAGAATCGCATGAAATTTTGGATATATGGTTTGATTAGCATTTCATACATACAGTTAAAATTTCATGGAATTTGGAGAGAATTTTTTGTAATAATGCCATTTTTTGGTCATAATGTATGGCCAAAAAAGTAAAATTAAAAATTTTTTGTCTCAGAATCGCATGAAATTTTGGATATATGGTTTGATTAGCATTTCATACATACAGTTAAAATTTCATGGAATTTGGAGAGAATTTTTTGTAATAATGCCATTTTTTGGTCATAATGTATGGCCAAAAAAGTAAAATTAAAAATTTTTTGTCTCAGAATCGCATGAAATTTTGGATATATGGTTTGATTAGCATTTCATACATACAGTTAAAATTTCATGGAATTTGGAGAGAATTTTTTGTAATAATGCCATTTTTTGGTCATAATGTATGGCCAAAAAAGTTAAATTAAAAATTTTTTCTCTCAGAATCGCATGAAATTTTGGATATATGGTTTGATTAGCATTTCATACATACAGTTAAAATTTCATGGAATTTGGAGAGAATTTTTTTTAATAATGCCATTTTTTGGTCATAATGTATGGCCAAAAAAGTTAAATTAAAAATTTTTTCTCTCAGAATCGCATGAAATTTTGGATATATGGTTTGATTAGCATTTCATACATACAGTTAAAATTTCATGGAATTTGGAGAGAATTTTTTGTAATAATGCCATTTTTTGGTCATAATGTATGGCCAAAAAAGTAAAATTAAAAATTTTTTGTCTCAGAATCGCATGAAATTTTGGATATATGGTTTGATTAGCATTTCATACATACAGTTAAAATTTCATGGAATTTGGAGAGAATTTTTTGTAATAATGCCATTTTTTGGTCATAATGTATGGCCAAAAAAGTAAAATTAAAAATTTTTTCTCTCAGAATCGCATGAAATTTTGGATATATGGTTTGATTAGCATTTCATACATACAGTTAAAATTTCATGGAATTTGGAGAGAATTTTTTGTAATAATGCCATTTTTTGGTCATAATGTATGGCCAAAAAAGTAAAATTAAAAATTTTTTCTCTCAGAATCGCATGAAATTTTGGATATATGGTTTGATTAGCATTTCATACATACAGTTAAAATTTCATGGAATTTGGAGAGAATTTTTTGTAATAATGCCATTTTTTGGTCATAATGTATGGCCAAAAAAGTTAAATTAAAAATTTTTTCTCTCAGAATCGCATGAAATTTTGGATATATGGTTTGATTAGCATTTCATACATACAGTTAAAATTTCATGGAATTTGGAGAGAATTTTTTTAATAATGCCATTTTTTGGTCATAATGTATGGCCAAAAAAGTTAAATTAAAAATTTTTTCTCTCAGAATCGCATGAAATTTTGGATATATGGTTTGATTAGCATTTCATACATACAGTTAAAATTTCATGGAATTTGGAGAGAATTTTTTTTAATAATGCCATTTTTTGGTCATAATGTATGGCCAAAAAAGTAAAATTAAAAATTTTTTGTCTCAGAATCGCATGAAATTTTGGATATATGGTTTGATTAGCATTTCATACATACAGTTAAAATTTCATGGAATTTGGAGAGAATTTTTTTTAATAATGCCATTTTTTGGTCATAATGTATGGCCAAAAAAGTTAAATTAAAAATTTTTTCTCTCAGAATCGCATGAAATTTTGGATATATGGTTTGATTAGCATTTCATACATACAGTTAAAATTTCATGGAATTTGGAGAGAATTTTTTTTAATAATGCCATTTTTTGGTCATAATGTATGGCCAAAAAAGTTAAAATTAAAAATTTTTTCTCTCAGAATCGCATGAAATTTTGGATATATGGTTTGATTAGCATTTCATACATACAGTTAAAATTTCATGGAATTTGGAGAGAATTTTTTTTAATAATGCCATTTTTTGGTCATAATGTATGGCCAAAAAAGTTAAAATTAAAAATTTTTTCTCTCAGAATCGCATGAAATTTTGGATATATGGTTTGATTAGCATTTCATACATACAGTTAAAATTTCATGGAATTTGGAGAGAATTTTTTTTAATAATGCCATTTTTTGGTCATAATGTATGGCCAAAAAAGTTAAATTAAAAATTTTTTCTCTCAGAATCGCATGAAATTTTGGATATATGGTTTGATTAGCATTTCATACATACAGTTAAAATTTCATGGAATTTGGAGAGAATTTTTTGTAATAATGCCATTTTTTGGTCATAATGTATGGCCAAAAAAGTAAAATTAAAAATTTTTTGTCTCAGAATCGCATGAAATTTTGGATATATGGTTTGATTAGCATTTCATACATACAGTTAAAATTTCATGGAATTTGGAGAGAATTTTTTGTAATAATGCCATTTTTTGGTCATAATGTATGGCCAAAAAAGTTAAAATTAAAAATTTTTTCTCTCAGAATCGCATGAAATTTTGGATATATGGTTTGATTAGCATTTCATACATACAGTTAAAATTTCATGGAATTTGGAGAGAATTTTTTGTAATAATGCCATTTTTTGGTCATAATGTATGGCCAAAAAAGTTAAAATTAAAAATTTTTTCTCTCAGAATCGCATGAAATTTTGGATATATGGTTTGATTAGCATTTCATACATACAGTTAAAATTTCATGGAATTTGGAGAGAATTTTTTGTAATAATGCCATTTTTTGGTCATAATGTATGGCCAAAAAAGTTAAATTAAAAATTTTTTCTCTCAGAATCGCATGAAATTTTGGATATATGGTTTGATTAGCATTTCATACATACAGTTAAAATTTCATGGAATTTGGAGAGAATTTTTTTAATAATGCCATTTTTTGGTCATAATGTATGGCCAAAAAAGTAAAATTAAAAATTTTTTCTCTCAGAATCGCATGAAATTTTGGATATATGGTTTGATTAGCATTTCATACATACAGTTAAAATTTCATGGAATTTGGAGAGAATTTTTTGTAATAATGCCATTTTTTGGTCATAATGTATGGCCAAAAAAGTAAAATTAAAAATTTTTTCTCTCAGAATCGCATGAAATTTTGGATATATGGTTTGATTAGCATTTCATACATACAGTTAAAATTTCATGGAATTTGGAGAGAATTTTTTGTAATAATGCCATTTTTTGGTCATAATGTATGGCCAAAAAAGTAAAATTAAAAATTTTTTCTCTCAGAATCGCATGAAATTTTGGATATATGGTTTGATTAGCATTTCATACATACAGTTAAAATTTCATGGAATTTGGAGAGAATTTTTTGTAATAATGCCATTTTTTGGTCATAATGTATGGCCAAAAAAGTTAAATTAAAAATTTTTTCTCTCAGAATCGCATGAAATTTTGGATATATGGTTTGATTAGCATTTCATACATACAGTTAAAATTTCATGGAATTTGGAGAGAATTTTTTTTAATAATGCCATTTTTTGGTCATAATGTATGGCCAAAAAAGTTAAATTAAAAATTTTTTCTCTCAGAATCGCATGAAATTTTGGATATATGGTTTGATTAGCATTTCATACATACAGTTAAAATTTCATGGAATTTGGAGAGAATTTTTTTTAATAATGCCATTTTTTGGTCATAATGTATGGCCAAAAAAGTAAAATTAAAAATTTTTTGTCTCAGAATCGCATGAAATTTTGGATATATGGTATGATTAGCATTTCATACATACAGTTAAAATTTCATGGAATTTGGAGAGAATTTTTTTTAATAATGCCATTTTTTGGTCATAATGTATGGCCAAAAAAGTTAAATTAAAAATTTTTTCTCTCAGAATCGCATGAAATTTTGGATATATGGTTTGATTAGCATTTCATACATACAGTTAAAATTTCATGGAATTTGGAGAGAATTTTTTTTAATAATGCCATTTTTTGGTCATAATGTATGGCCAAAAAAGTTAAATTAAAAATTTTTTCTCTCAGAATCGCATGAAATTTTGGATATATGGTTTGATTAGCATTTCATACATACAGTTAAAATTTCATGGAATTTGGAGAGAATTTTTTTAATAATGCCATTTTTTGGTCATAATGTATGGCCAAAAAAGTAAAATTAAAAATTTTTTGTCTCAGAATCGCATGAAATTTTGGATATATGGTATGATTAGCATTTCATACATACAGTTAAAATTTCATGGAATTTGGAGAGAATTTTTTTTAATAATGCCATTTTTTGGTCATAATGTATGGCCAAAAAAGTTAAATTAAAAATTTTTTCTCTCAGAATCGCATGAAATTTTGGATATATGGTTTGATTAGCATTTCATACATACAGTTAAAATTTCATGGAATTTGGAGAGAATTTTTTGTAATAATGCCATTTTTTGGTCATAATGTATGGCCAAAAAAGTAAAATTAAAAATTTTTTGTCTCAGAATCGCATGAAATTTTGGATATATGGTTTGATTAGCATTTCATACATACAGTTAAAATTTCATGGAATTTGGAGAGAATTTTTTGTAATAATGCCATTTTTTGGTCATAATGTATGGCCAAAAAAGTAAAATTAAAAATTTTTTGTCTCAGAATCGCATGAAATTTTGGATATATGGTTTGATTAGCATTTCATACATACAGTTAAAATTTCATGGAATTTGGAGAGAATTTTTTTGTAATAATGCCATTTTTTGGTCATAATGTATGGCCAAAAAAGTTAAAATTAAAAATTTTTTCTCTCAGAATCGCATGAAATTTTGGATATATGGTTTGATTAGCATTTCATACATACAGTTAAAATTTCATGGAATTTGGAGAGAATTTTTTGTAATAATGCCATTTTTTGGTCATAATGTATGGCCAAAAAAGTAAAATTAAAAATTTTTTTCTCTCAGAATCGCATGAAATTTTGGATATATGGTTTGATTAGCATTTCATACATACAGTTAAAATTTCATGGAATTTGGAGAGAATTTTTTGTTAATAATGCCATTTTTTGGTCATAATGTATGGCCAAAAAAGTTAAATTAAAAATTTTTTCTCTCAGAATCGCATGAAATTTTGGATATATGGTTTGATTAGCATTTCATACATACAGTTAAAATTTCATGGAATTTGGAGAGAATTTTTGTAATAATGCCATTTTTTGGTCATAATGTATGGCCAAAAAAGTAAAATTAAAAATTTTTTTCTTCAGAATCGCATGAAATTTTGGATATATGGTTTGATTAGCATTTCATTACATACAGTTAAAATTTCATGGAATTTGGAGAGAATTTTTGTAATAATGCCATTTTTTGGT
>NW_023503950.1:0-8333 GCF_014529535.1 Bradysia coprophila | reverse complement strand
TTTTGATACACTTTTCTATTTTTTTCCCACGTTAGAAATACACACGTGTTATATGTAATAAAATGTCACGTGTCAGACACTGATAAATTGTTTTATGAATAGTGTTCACGTGACCAACAAAAACCACCGCACGTGGCGAATTATGTGTGTGTGTGTGACACGTGTTAATGCAACGGTTTTATTGAATTAACGGTTTTATTGAATGTTCTCTAGCATATTGATTGAGTCAGTAAAAGTGACCTCGTTATCGTCATTTATTGAACCTCAATCAGATTTTTCTCATCGAAAATCAAAACATTTATTTGACCCCATTCATTCTCGCATGTAAAAAAATTAATGTCCTAGCGTCCATACATAAATACTCTTCTTCCATTCACCGAATTGCAGACTCATTATTGAAATGTCAAAAAATATGGTTGTTTATGACCTTGGAACAATTCCTAATCAAAATAGCTATTTCCGTTTGTATCATACACGTGCGTGACACGTGTCAATGCAAAATTTTCGCACTTGGACGTTAGTATTGGATGAGGAGCAGGAGGAATGGATGAGGAGCAGGAGATGGTGAGGAGCAGGAGGAGTGGTTGAGGAGCAGGAGTGGTTGAGGAGCAGGAGAGGAGGAGGAGCAGGAGGAGTGGATGAGGAGCAGGAGGAGTTAATGAGGGATGAGGAGCAGTAGGAGTGTATGAGGAGCAGGAGGAGTGGATGAGGAGCAGGAGGAGTTAATGAGGAGCAGGAAAAGTTAATGAGGAGTGGATGAGGAGCAGTAGGAGTGGATGAGGAGCAGGAGGAGTGGATGAGGAGGAGGAGTGGATGAGGAGCAATAGGAGTGAATGAGGAGCAAAAGGAGTGGATGAGGAGCAAGAGGAGAATGAGGAGCAGGAGGAGTGAATGAGAGCAGGATGAGTGGATGAGGAGCAGGAGGAGTGGATGAGGAGCAGTAGGAGTATGAGGAGCAGGAGGAGGAGCAGTAGGAGTTAATGAGGAGCAGGAGGAGTGAATGAGGAGCAGTAGGAGTGGATGAGGAGCAGGAGGAGTGGATGAGGAGCAGGAGAAGTGGATGAGGAGTAGGAGGAGTTGGAGTGAATGACGAGCACAAGCGGGTAGAGTATGACGAGAAACAGAAGAAATTTTATTAAATAAAATTATAGATTCACAGGAAACTAAAAAAAACACAAGATTTATTTTTGATACATTTATTTCCAGGCAGAGTTGTACGGATTACAGTGAATAATTGAAAATAGTTTATTTCTTATGATATAAAACTAGGCCTGACTTGTACAGCTTCAAGTATAAGTTTTCTGCAATATCCATTTTTCCAGTCCACGGTTTGCCGCCGTCCAAGTCCCTTTTGACTTTTAAAATAACATTTACTGCTCTTGCTATCTCGCTCGTATCCATACGCACTGTACTTGTGGTTGATAGATCGTTGAATAAACTCATGAGAAATGGTACAGTGCATCCAATTTTTGGCAAGCGAATAACACGCGACTTTTTAGTCACTTTGAGAGTAGACTCTAATCTTGTTTTCTTATCTACTTCAGCTGCAACTCGATCGGTGACGCTCGTTGTAGAAACACCTGTACTTTGTTTCTTATTTTTCATTATTGTTAAAATGAAGCGGATGCATGGACATTGAAGCTTTGTCTTTTTCATTTTATTTTTCACAAATGTTGATTTTACTTTCAAAATTGGTTTTGGTTCTGAGTTCATACTGAATGATTTTTACTTCTTTCCTAGTTAGCTGTTCGACTCAGTCTGGTGGAAAACGAATAAAACTGAACTTTTTAACTCTCACTTGATTTTAATGCATAGCGCAAAATTGCTCGCACCTCGTCATACGTATAGTTTTCGCTATCTTCACTTTCATCGGAACTTTCGTTTGATTCCTCGTTTTCGCTTGTCTCGCTCTGTTCTTCAGTGTCACTTACTCCATCACTTTCACTGATGTTTTCCATTTCGTTTTTTTCACTATCTTCCTGATTTTTGTGCATGGTCTCCATATGTCGTCTCAAATTGTAACCAGTGGTGAAATTGCGCTGACAAATCGTGCAATGTGAATACATGCTTATTATATCTTAGCACTAGGACCTCTCTCTTCAGTAGCAGAATTCTAACTGAATTCGTACTATTTGTAACTATATTTTCATTGTCGCTCCTAACATATCTCATGATCGTTGTTCCTTTATTTGACACAAAGTCACACCATGTGGAATACGTGTGCATGGAGTAACAGCGATGGCTAAGACATTTTTACGTTCGATTTGTTTTACTGATTCGTTGGACTTGTTGAGTATATTGCAATTCTTTTTTGTACAACATATTCATCTTGATTTTCGAAAAAGAAACTGTTCTTCTCCTGCTTTGATAATCGGTCGAAGTAAGGTTGGCAGAAATGCACCACCAGTTTGAATAATTAATTTCCTCGTTTGATTTAATCCATCGCATCGGCCAAATCTTCTTAATATTTTTTTGAACTTCTTCAATTTTATTATTTCGCTCCTCTTTAACGGGATGTTTCCCTTCAGAGTATTGTAAATACATTCGTCTATAGTTTTAATGAAATCTAGATCGCATTGTGAAATTATTTGCTGACGGAGTTTTGGCTTTGACGTTTGCACAAGTTTCAAGATAGGGAGATGCTTCTTTACGGATGCCATTTTAAATTGTAACTGTGGGAATGTTATCAAAGGCGGTGTTTTTATAGGTATTTTTGATGACCTTGGAGAAAGGAGAAGGGGAGTATGGTTTTCTGCGGTTTATAACGTTTTTGGGTATGAACTATTTTTATCGGTTGTCACAACTCCTTTTTTATGGATTTTTTGTAGGTCTCGATTCGTTTGAAATACGTATTTAAATTATCAATATAGAGTTGCTATATATTGTGCGGATACTTGTCGATTAATAAAAAAAGCTTTTTTTATTTCATTTAATCATTTTATTTATCCAATTCTCCTTATTCCATACACTTGCATTATACCAATGTTTTGATTAAAGTTGGACTTCTTTTTTCATAAATTTCAGCCACAATGTTGTTGATAAAAGTTACTGGACCGCGGCGATACGCTGTCAATGTACAATTACAATCGTACACCCCAAACTCATCAAAAACAAACATACAATCATATGGACAATGTTCTATGTTTTCTATATCCTTATATTTGGACATATCATAGAAATTTTCGAGTTTTTCGCACAGTTTAGGATTAGCTGAATGTAAAATGTCCAAAAGCTGTTCCATCACTACTTTCAAGTCCATTCGTCTCCAGTTATGTTTGAAATTGGTTGTTACTTCCTCGTACGAACAAAATGATTGTACTTGCTCTACAATACACGGAACTGGATAATATGCGTTGACGATTTCACAAGCAATCTCTCTTGGGTATACGAAAATAATACGTGTACAGTAACATCTGGAATTACCACGGCAGTCGTCAAAATGACCGGCAATCGGCACACCATATTGCTTCGAATCAGAAAGAAAATCTCTCCATCTATCATTGATATCATCGTATTTCCTTCTGTACATTGACTTTTCACTCCGCTCCTCTAACGAATCTTCGAATTTTTTTAGTAGATTTTCAATAGTTGTTTCATAGTTTATTGTTCTCCAGTTTTTTTCAACATACTTTATTATTTCCACACGTTCAACATCACCGAGCACTTCACTTATACACGTGATATTATCCATTTTGGGAACTATTTTTCCATACCTACTTCTAATACTCAATAATCAGTAGCCTTAGAGTGCATCGTTTATATACCGTGAAAATCCAGAAAGGAGAGTTGTTTCAACCAATCAAAATAGACCATCCACCCCTATTGTTACAAACAAAAGATCTAGTATGATTTAGACGAAATAAAATTTTATGATAAAGTTCTCAATCACTCGAAAAAGCAATGGTCATATCACTTTATTCATTTTTACGACAGAAAAACTTCACCCCTCTGCAATATTAAAATTAAATGTGTGAAGAAAGAGACCGGCACCCTCGATATTGATTTGAGATATATCGATCCGATATTGATTTTCAATCAAGGGTGCCGTCTCTTTCTTCACACATCTTAATTTTAATATTGCAGAGGGGTGAAGTTTTTCTGTCGTAAAAATGAATAAAGTGATATGACCATTGCTTTTTCGAGTGATTGAGAACTTTATCATAAAATTTTATTTCGTCTAAATCATACTAGATCTTTTGTTTGTAACAATAGGGGTGGATGGTCTATTTTGATTGGTTGAAACAACTCTCCTTTCTGGATTTTCACGGTATATAAACGATGCACTCTAAGGCTACTGATTATTGAGTATTAGAAGTAGGTATGGAAAAATAGTTCCCAAAATGGATAATATCACGTGTATAAGTGAAGTGCTCGGTGATGTTGAACGTGTGGAAATAATAAAGTATGTTGAAAAAAACTGGAGAACAATAAACTATGAAACAACTATTGAAAATCTACTAAAAAAATTCGAAGATTCGTTAGAGGAGCGGAGTGAAAAGTCAATGTACAGAAGGAAATACGATGATATCAATGATAGATGGAGAGATTTTCTTTCTGATTCGAAGCAATATGGTGTGCCGATTGCCGGTCATTTTGACGACTGCCGTGGTAATTCCAGATGTTACTGTACACGTATTATTTTCGTATACCCAAGAGAGATTGCTTGTGAAATCGTCAACGCATATTATCCAGTTCCGTGTATTGTAGAGCAAGTACAATCATTTTGTTCGTACGAGGAAGTAACAACCAATTTCAAACATAACTGGAGACGAATGGACTTGAAAGTAGTGATGGAACAGCTTTTGGACATTTTACATTCAGCTAATCCTAAACTGTGCGAAAAACTCGAAAATTTCTATGATATGTCCAAATATAAGGATATAGAAAACATAGAACATTGTCCATATGATTGTATGTTTGTTTTTGATGAGTTTGGGGTGTACGATTGTAATTGTACATTGACAGCGTATCGCCGCGGTCCAGTAACTTTTATCAACAACATTGTGGCTGAAATTTATGAAAAAAGAAGTCCAACTTTAATCAAAACATTGGTATAATGCAAGTGTATGGAATAAGGAGAATTGGATAAATAAAATGATTAAATGAAATAAAAAAAGCTTTTTTTATTAATCGACAAGTATCCGCACAATATATAGCAACTCTATATTGATAATTTAAATACGTATTTCAAACGAATCGAGACCTACAAAAAATCCATAAAAAAGGAGTTGTGACAACCGATAAAAATAGTTCATACCCAAAAACGTTATAAACCGCAGAAACCATACTCCCCTTCTCCTTTCTCCAAGGTCATCAAAAATACCTATAAAAACACCGCCTTTGATAACATTCCCACAGTTACAATTTAAAATGGCATCCGTAAAGAAGCATCTCCCTATCTTGAAACTTGTGCAAACGTCAAAGCCAAAACTCCGTCAGCAAATAATTTCACAATGCGATCTAGATTTCATTAAAACTATAGACGAATGTATTTACAATACTCTGAAGGGAAACATCCCGTTAAAGAGGAGCGAAATAATAAAATTGAAGAAGTTCAAAAAAATATTAAGAAGATTTGGCCGATGCGATGGATTAAATCAAACGAGGAAATTAATTATTCAAACTGGTGGTGCATTTCTGCCAACCTTACTTCGACCGATTATCAAAGCAGGAGAAGAACAGTTTCTTTTTCGAAAATCAAGATGAATATGTTGTACAAAAAAGAATTGCAATATACTCAACAAGTCCAACGAATCAGTAAAAACAAATCGAACGTAAAAATGTCTTAGCCATCGCTGTTACTCCATGCACACGTATTCCACATGTGTGTGGACTTTGTGTCAAATAAAGGAACAACGATCATGAGATATGTTAGGAGCGACAATGAAAATATAGTTACAAATAGTACGAATTCAGTTAGAATTCTGCTACTGAAGAGAGAGGTCCTAGTGCTAAGATATAATAAGCATGTATTCACATTGCACGATTTGTCAGCGCAATTTCACCACTGGTTACAATTTGAGACGACATATGGAGACCATGCACAAAAATCAGGAAGATAGTGAAAAAAACGAAATGGAAAACATCAGTGAAAGTGATGGAGTAAGTGACACTGAAGAACAGAGCGAGACAAGCGAAAACGAGGAATCAAACGAAAGTTCCGATGAAAGTGAAGATAGCGAAAACTATACGTATGACGAGGTGCGAGCAATTTTGCGCTATGCATTAAAATCAAGTGAGAGTTAAAAAGTTCAGTTTTATTCGTTTTCCACCAGACTGAGTCGAACAGCTAACTAGGAAAGAAGTAAAAATCATTCAGTATGAACTCAGAACCAAAACCAATTTTGAAAGTAAAATCAACATTTGTGAAAAATAAAATGAAAAAGACAAAGCTTCAATGTCCATGCATCCGCTTCATTTTAACAATAATGAAAAATAAGAAACAAAGTACAGGTGTTTCTACAACGAGCGTCACCGATCGAGTTGCAGCTGAAGTAGATAAGAAAACAAGATTAGAGTCTACTCTCAAAGTGACTAAAAAGTCGCGTGTTATTCGCTTGCCAAAAATTGGATGCACTGTACCATTTCTCATGAGTTTATTCAACGATCTATCAACCACAAGTACAGTGCGTATGGATACGAGCGAGATAGCAAGAGCAGTAAATGTTATTTTAAAAGTCAAAAGGGACTTGGACGGCGGCAAACCGTGGACTGGAAAAATGGATATTGCAGAAAACTTATACTTGAAGCTGTACAAGTCAGGCCTAGTTTTATATCATAAGAAATAAACTATTTTCAATTATTCACTGTAATCCGTACAACTCTGCCTGGAAATAAATGTATCAAAAATAAATCTTGTGTTTTTTTTAGTTTCCTGTGAATCTATAATTTTATTTAATAAAATTTCTTCTGTTTCTCGTCATACTCTACCCGCTTGTGCTCGTCATTCACTCCAACTCCTCCTACTCCTCATCCACTTCTCCTGCTCCTCATCCACTCCTCCTGCTCCTCATCCACTCCTACTGCTCCTCATTCACTCCTCCTGCTCCTCATTAACTCCTACTGCTCCTCCTCCTGCTCCTATCCACTCCTACTGCTCCTCATCCACTCCTCCTGCTCCTCATCCACTCATCCTGCTCTCATTCACTCCTCCTGCTCCTCATTCACTCTTGCTCCTCATCCACTCCTTTTGCTCCTCATTCACTCCTATTGCTCCTCATCACTCCTCCTCTCCTCATCCACTCCTCCTGCTCCTCATCCACTCCTCTGCTCCTCATCCACTCCTCATTAACTTTTCCTGCTCCTCATTAACTCCTCCTGCTCCTCATCCACTCCTCCTGCTCCTCATACACTCCTACTGCTCCTCATCACTCCTCATTAACTCCTCCTGCTCCTCATCCACTCCTCCTGCTCCTCACTCCTGCTCACTCCTGCTCCTCAACCACTCTCCTGCTCCTCAACCACTCCTCCTGCTCCTCATCCATTCCTCCTGCTCCTCATCCAATACTAACGTCCAAGTGCGAAAATTTTGCATTGACACGTGTCACGCACGTGTATGATACAAACGGAAATAGCTATTTTGATTAGGAATTGTTCCAAGGTCATAAACAACCATATTTTTTGACATTTCAATAATGAGTCTGCAATTCGGTGAATGGAAGAAGGAGTATTTATGTATGGACGCTAGGACATTAATTTTTTTTACATGCGAGAATGAATGGGGTCAAATAAATGTTTTGATTTTCGATGAGAAAAATCTGATTGAGGTTCAATAAATGACGATAACGAGGTCACTTTTACTGACTCAATCAATATGCTAGAGATCATTCAATAAAACCGTTAATTCAATAAAACCGTTGCATTAACACGTGTCACACACACACACATAATTCGCCACGTGCGGTGGTTTTTGTTGGTCACGTGAACACTATTCATAAAACAATTTATCACGTGTCTGACACGTGACCATTTTATTACATATAACACGTGTGTATTTCTACGTGGGAAAAAATAGAAAAAGTGTATCAAAGTGACTACTCGTCTACTCAGAATAAAAAGGCGGAAATCAAAAAGATACTCCATTAATAACTTTAACGTCGCCACGCAATCATTATTGAAGTTTATTGAGTTTTTATTTGAGAACAAACCAACTTTACTCGAAACAAACAAAATATCAGCGGTGAAACGAAGCATTTAGCAAAAAAAAAAAATCAATTTATAAATGTTACCGAACAAGTAACTGAAAAAAAAAAATCTTTCTCAAAATATGACTCGGAAACGTACTTTGATGAAGTTGATGTGATTGAATTGAAAAACTCGAGAGAAAAAAACTT
>NW_023503949.1:0-17643 GCF_014529535.1 Bradysia coprophila | reverse complement strand
TAATAATTTAGAAAATATTCGACTCGACTCACATCAATACGAATCATGTAACCGATCGTTTTAAATAAATTTTACTCATAAATGGAGTTTGGACTTGTATACAAGGAGAAAGATCAACGTTTGAAACAATAAAAACTTACCTTTAAGTCGATTGTGGATTCCTTGAATTCGTTTTCCGGCCATAACATTGAAATAATGTTGAGTTCTTGTTCCAAATTTATTTCTTACATAAAGTTTAAATGTTCACTTCAATCCACAATTTTAAGATAAAAATCATTCCAGATCTACGTCTAAGGACATTTCCGTTCCACTTGACCTTTTCCGCCCTCTTCATACTCTTGTGCCGATATCCACATCTGTTGAAAGGTTCCGATGCTGGCTAATATGGATCCTCCAATCCATGCACCGAATCTTCGCTCAACACTACCGTTTGCCGATATCATTTTAGACGAGTATTCGATGGGGCCCGATGTGATAAGTCTCGATTCAATCGTTCCGTAAATCCTTGCAACAATGAGTTACCACCAGTTACTACGACTGATCCGTACAACGACAATCTTACGTCAGCGTCACACATGCCAACACTAGTCGAAGCTAGTTGGCCTGCGCCCAACATCGTGTGATCGAAAAGACTTTCGGCCAATTTAAATCTTTCGCATCCGAAATCTTGGTGGTAGCCAGTGGGAAATTCATAAGGAGAGGCTGGAATTTGTGAAGCAGTCCGTTCATCATATGGCGTTTCTAGAACCTGAACGGTTGACATTTGAAAGTCCTGTAACAGTTTCTTGAGCATATACTGTTGCCATGAATTTGTAAGTTTGTCTGGTAAAAAACTCGTGTCTGGAATCGCGGGGTATCACGGTTCACGGATAACATCTTTACTGGCGATGGCATAGATTGGAGTTAAATCAATTCCCTGTGCTTCGAGATACTGACGGCATTGAAGTGACAAGTAATCACCTCCAAGAGGTGACTTGACGACAGCCTGTGTCAAGACATAGCCTTCCTAAATCGAACGGAAATCAGCCTTCAATTAGTCGAATACTAAGATTATTGACTCTACTACAACTTACATGTACGGGCACAGCAGATGTATGTGTAGCTCCACTGTCTACGACTAAGGCTGTTGCTCGTCCACTAGCAAAAGCAGCCAAAACTGCATTTTTAACGACAAAAAATGCGGGAACATTGTACTTCTCGAACATCAATTCAGTTAGCTTCTCTCGATTCGTTCGGACGTTCCATGATGCTTCGGAAAATAGCACAGGATGGTATTCGGATTTAGAACTGACTACTTTGGCGTACGTGTAGTTCAATACTTTCTCGAATAGATCCCAATTGTCAATCATGCCATCCTTCATGTACGTTTGAATTTCCATATTTGATCGAGGAACATTCAGAAATGTGGTGTCAATGTAGTGCTTGGTATCTGTATACGTTGCGGACAGAATGGATTAAATCTAATCGAATCGAAGCTGAACAAATAGAGCATCATACTTGACGAAGAAATATTATTGGTTGCCTTCGTTTCCAAGTCCAATGCAGCTGCGATGGTTTCTTCTCCGACCACAGCCGGTATTTCAGCCTTCGGTGTATCTTCTTGAGCATAACCAACGCGCAAAGAATGGTGACCGGGGTCGATAACTAATGCTCCAATCTCGTCTCCACCGTATAACATGCCGGACGAACTCATTTTTTTTTAAATTAATTGATGAAAGTTACAAAAGTATTGGAAATTATTTTGAAATTTCGAGTCATACACACAGCAGCGTCATTACAATATTATTTTAAAATGTCTACCAATTTTGACAATTCGCATAGCTGTCGTAACATACTAGCCGTTGTCGCCGCTCCCTCTTCTCTACACACGCATAGCCATCGTTACTGTCAGAATTCGTTTGCGTTTGTTTTATTTCAATTTAGTATTTCGAAATTTTTCCTCTTTTTCTTCTTTCTTGACATTGGTACTTTTAAACACAGGGTTCTTTCAGTTCTAAATTTTCTAAATTTATTTGAGATTTTTTTAGAGTTTTAAAAGTCATCGATATTCCCACTCAATTCACACCATAAGTCCACTGCAAATTCAAAATGAAACGCACAACAAACAAATCAAAGGCAGCGTTGTGTTTGGTCAACTCGCTTTATATTTTAATATTTATGCGTTGAAATTTATTTTTTAATTCATTGCTGCATTAATCGATTCATCGAAAATTCAAATTCTGAAGCGCACTTATGGCACACTTACTTGCTTCCAGTTTATGATATTTTGGCAATAAATTTGGACATGAATCTATAATTTAAACGAACACAACGAAAAGGCGTCATGCTCAATTCTAGTTTTATCCTTTTGCTATGCTGCTCTTAGTTCCGATGTATTCCTCTATGAAATGTAGCAAGGGGCCGTCCATAAAGGACGTCCGCGATTTCTACTGGATTTTCGATACCCCCCTCCCCCCTTGTCACACTAATGTCCGTTTTTGTATACCCGGAGGACGTCCACTTTTAGTTAAAAACGAATTTTCTTAATTCGAAAAATATGAAGTAAAACTTCACTTCGATTATCCTTTGTTCAACCTAACAAGTATTTGTTTAAATTAACAAAATTGTAATTATGCAAAAATCTGCGTTATTGCGCCTGGAAATATTTGCTGGAATGATGGATAATTATTTTGATTATCGATAGTTACCATGGACCATACCATACACTTCAATACTGGACAAAAGAAGGTATTCCCTAGTTCGAACCATCAAACCTCCCACTTAGAAGCACGATTTTCGTAACTTTAACATAAATGTGTCACGCATCGCAATTTCGTTTCAACTGGTTTGATTTTCTTTAAGTTATATTCGGAGAAGAGACGTACTGCAGCCGTGCATCGGAGTTGCAGTGATGATGGAAAAACTGTCGGTTTCTCACACAAAGTTGCTCCTCCGTCACATCAAATAACACCTTGGCTAAACTCATTTAATTGCACCGATGCGCCGATGCACTGAATTTTTTTTAAGTAATGAAACTATACAGAAACTTCAAGAAATAAAGTGGACGTCCGGATTTCGTTATACCCCCCTCCCCCCTGGTCACAACGAGTCCGTTTTTAGCCAGTCGCTAGTGAGTCGCTATGTCCGTTCCTATCAGAAGGACGAATTTCATGGTATTGGCACAATCGACTTTTCGCTGCATTTCGTAATGAATCAACTCGTTAGGATTCGGTAATTCACATCGTAAGGCCGTATACCGCATAGCAGGTCATTTCAACGCTTAGCTTTTGACATTTATTATATGGCGTCAGCGTTATTTTGTCCCGTTGTCAGTTGTAAATGTTTGAATTTTGGCGCACTTATGGCGTAAATGTCAATGGCGTGTCTATGTAAAAAACTGAAAGACTAAGACAACTTACCGTCTAACTGCAAGAGGGGGTTTGTCTTCAACAAATTCTTTGCCCTTTCAGTGCTTCACATGCGAATCCATTCGTCTTTGTGTTGAATGTTCTTGTCATTAGAATGCTCACAGGAGCCAGTCTGGTTGCTACTCAAGTTGAGATTAAATATAAGTGGAATAGATGGATGAAGAAGAAATCCAATTAACAAAACACGAATTAAGCGCTCTGTTAAAGTCCATAAATAATCATTCTTATCCATAGCAGTAGATAGAGGAAGACTTTATAGTTTTATTTGTCAATTTAGACGTTGCAACTATTCGGTAGCAATTCCCATCAACACTAGACTATTACTGACTACCTCAATCAGTTATTCGAATGGGAAAGTAAATCGAAATTGGGGAAACAATGACCTGCTGCAGAAAGAGAACAACAAAAACAGTTTCGAATTACCTGTCTTCAGTAAAATATAATTTCTAAGCAAATTAAAACAAATCATCATCTTCGCCCAAATTTCTCTTCTTCTTCTTCTTTGGAAGAGCACGACCCTTCAGTACATCCATTTTACGTTTTTTCGCCTCCTTCTTTCTGGTCCTTTCACCTATTTTCCGAAGACTTGCTCTGACTGGATCGTCAACTTTTATTTGAGCATTAAGCTTCTTTCGTTCAGCTCTTCGAAGCATCAATTTCGTTAGTATGCGCGTCTTCAACAACTGGTACTGAGCATCGCCTATCTTTTGCTTAAGACTGTTTCCGACTTTCAGTGCCAATTGTCTCATTTTCGGATCAATGTTTTTGTCTTCTTCGGACATTTCACGAACCAGCGGAGCCATCAAACTGCTGGATAGTTCGTTGAGCGTATTTTCTGGTAATAGTTCAATTAAACCTTCGATCCAATGGAAGACAGCAGTTCTCTGCAAATCAAAATGAAAATTAATTTCAAACCTTCGCTCAAGCATTAAAAAAAACTTACCAGAACGGTGATATGCGGTGTTTTTGCCACTTCTGCATGTACTACATAGCGCATTCGTCGCATCAACCAATACAGATTAATAGTTTTGTTTTCGACTGCGTCCTGCTTTTCCAGTGAAATGTCCTTGATCATATTTGCCACATACAGTAGATTTTTCACTGCCTCATCAGCCATATCTTCGTCTGTTGCTTCAGGAACCAATTGCGCACATAAATCCAAACATAAGGACTTCAATTCAGCGGATGGATTTTTGAACAAATAGTGTTGATCTGGTTCTTCTGTATTATCGGTCGAAAATGCCAATTTCAGTTGTGCCACATCGATTTGGCCGAGAATGAAACCTAAAATTTTGGCAGCATTTATCCGAACCCAAACATGCTCGTATGCCAACAACTGCTGCGATTCGTATGCCAATTGGTCGATACATTCGGCGAAACCGGGCATGCTGCTCTGATAGCTTTCCAAAATTTTCAATATCGTGTTGGTCACCTGGATAATTTGATGATCTTTGGAACGTTCACGTTGACTCTGCTTAAGTTCAGCCTTGTTTTCATCGAGTTCATCGTCCGATTCAATTTTATCAGCATTACGCAACAGCACATATTGACCGGGTCCTTTATGTTTAGACAACGGCAGAGTGTCTATTAACAAGGGCAACACTTGTTCGATTCGTTTAACGAACTTGGCCTTTTCAACGGCAATAAACCGGGAGCAGAGCATCGCCGCTAATTCTATATGCGCATTTTTACTGTCTCCCAACATTTCCAACACAACGCCAAACAATTGATCCTGATGCACTTCATCACATTTTGCAATTAATGACTCAATGCAAGCGGCTGCAGATTGTCGGCATTCCGGCGACTCATCGTTGACCAATCTGGTTCCGAGCCAAACGAACAGGAAAGATGATTTCTTGTTCACGATGTCTTGCGGAAATCGATTGACTATCTTGAGTAGTATTTGAATCGCTGCATCTCGCCCAGTCATAGTCTCGTAGTTTAGATTTGACACGAATAAGTTGAAATATCCGTCAATCTTTTTGCCAAGCGGATAATTCATTAAATAGTTGATCAGCAAACGTTTAGCCTCTGTTCTCGTAATTGTCGATTCCGACGTGATTGCCATTTCGCTTATCCTTCGCATGATATCGTGAATTTCAGCCACAACTAGCTGTCTGTCGAGCACCACCTTTAACATTGTAAAGCCATGTACCTGATTCGACGAATCGCCAATGTTTTGATCGATGTACACCAGTAGCGTTCTGAGCTGATCCTCAGTGACGGTGAAATGTTGATTGTTACGAATAACGGCGACCATTGCTCCAAAAGCATTTTTAATCAAGCGAAAGTTTTCGTTTACAGTTGCCATGCCGGGCGTAGCATATTTGTGTAAAATTTGGAAAATAACTTGAACAATTGCTGGTGTCAACTCGTTCAGTTTCTGCAATTCCATTGTTTTGTTCCACATTTCGGTTAAGCACTTCAACGAGTAAATCGTGACGAGAATGTGTGCACTGTTCAACGAGTCCAATAATACTGAAACAGGAATACGCGTTAAGCAACGAAGTTAATTTAATGATTTGCTCATGACTTACCGGGTATAATCGGATTTATAAACGGCTCGTACTTGATTTTCATAATTTTGCCACGCTTCAAAATTATCTGCAGCATCGATAAGCCAAATTCAATCATAACATGGGCGTTGGCTCGTACATTCGTCACAACAGCTTTCGTTACAGCACCTGTTCGTCCACGAGGTTGTTCCGGTAGTAAGAGACAATCAGTTCGGATGCGGCTTTGCTTCTCTTTTTCAGACTGCGTGAGAACTGGTTTAGCTGGACCTGGCAGTAAATCCGGGATACTTTCTGATGCTGTGCCGTAGATGAACATCAGCAGTGATTCCAACGAAATGTTTTTATTTTGCACCAAGCCAGCAGCAATCGTTTGGCAACAGCTTTGAACTTTTGTAACCACTTTTTTCGACTGTGATTTCAACAGGTAATTCTTTAGTGGAACCAACAGATCCAGCATACATGACTCGCTAATGTTGACGGCAGCAATATTTAGTGACTGAAAACTGCAGTTACTTGGCTTCGCCTCCGGGGTATGACCAGCAATTTTTTTAACTTCCTTTTCTTCACTGGTCTGTCCAAAAATGTCTTCAAGACAAACGCTCAGGATACTCTGCAGAACAGCGTCGATTTCACCTGCTTTAAAGTTATGCTTGAGTACGTCCAAGACTCCGTACATTGTGACAGTCAAAACGTGAACTTGGAAGCCTCGAGTCAACATTGACGTCATTTGATTCATCAATTGGCCAAGATATTTGGTGCCCACATTTTGCATGATGTTTTTCAAAATGTTCCGGGTGAACAAACGAACCGATTTTAGAGGTGACTTGAGAAACATGCAGACTTTGATGAAAATGCCACGTAAAGAATGTTCTGCAATGGGAAATTATTCGTGCTGAAATTTCGTTCCTCTGATTTATCCGAAAAAGAAACTTACCCAACATTCCCTCTGGGAGCTTTTGGAGCAATTTTACCATAGCCAAGGCAATCGGAACTCGCAATATTTCTTCCTCTTCTCGTTCGGAACGTCGCTTCAGCTTATTTAATTTGTGAAAGCTTTCGTACGTGCTCATGGTCGTAATGGAATTGTGAAGACTTGGAATTAGTCCAGTGGTTATCGTTTGTACAACCCGTTTGGCTGCGTTGTGGCTCAACACAATTTGTTTATCAAAAATCGAAATTTTCTGTTTCTTAGCAGCACTTGGATCAACTTCATGGATTTCGTCTGCTTCTTGTTCGATTAACAGCTTATCATTCAATTCTTCGTCGTCCTGATTTTCAGCAGCCAGCACCAGTTCTTCAGTGTCTTCATCATCTTTAGCCACCTTCGCAACCTCATTCTCGACTTGCTCCTCTTCCGCTTTCTTGAAATCTTTGGCCAGGTCTTTAGGTGCGATTTTTGCCATTGACAAATCAAAGTGGAATTGGTTGAGAATTTCCATAACTAATCGAACCAACTGTTTCTGGAAATCCGCATTAGTTCGCATCTTCTTCAAATAATGTTTCAAAATCATCTCGTACTGGTACCACGGCAGCAATCTGCAAACGACTCCAATGGTCTCGATGGCTGACGTTATAATACCATGTTTGCTTGCATGCTTTTCGGTACAAATATATTGTGATGCCAATGGCAAAATGAATTGCGTCAATGTCCTGATGTTTGGCGGGCGATCAAAAGTTTTCGCTACCGAGCAAAATTTGAGCAAAGCTTTTCCGTGACGATGTGATTGGATGTGTGTGATATTGTCGAAGAAATCGACTTCTCTATCCTGCTTGTTGGTCAGTTGATGTAAGTCCTGGAGCACAGGATGCGCCGATGGACATTCTCTGGCAAGTTCACCCAACAATAAAATCCCTTCTCTCCAAACACTTTCATTCGAATCGTTCAGATTTCGTCGAATCAAATTGAGGATAACATTTCCAATCAAGTAATCCACGTCGGTTTGTCGTTTTTCTAACTGACGAACTAAAGCAGGAACCATTGACTGTAAATTACGACTGGCTGTGTCACACATCGTATGGTCTCGAAGAAAGTAAAACGAATGGTATATGACGATGAGACCCAGATTCAGGTTTAGTTTTCCTGCATTCTGTAACCGCTCCACTTCTGCATAAGCTTCTAATCGTCGATCATAGTCTGGTTGTTCAATAAACTTCCTATTCCAGGCGTTTAATTCATCCACGATTTTTACCATGGTGACAAGTTCATCTTCACCAACACGCTTACTGATCCTGTCTAAGAGCCGACACAACAATTTCCGTGGTTCAACCGATGACATTATCTGGAACATGGGAGCGATATCCGGAATATGACGTTCTGGGTGTTCCACTTTTTCAAGCAAATTCGAAACAGTGAGAACCATTTGTTTCAGTGATTCTTCGTCGGTGCGTGAATTTGACTTTCGTATGAGAATAGGAAGAGTTAGTTTCAGCAAAGTGCTGCACGATTCGGATTCTTCGATCAGTTCAGTGCAGCGAGATAAGATCAGAACATCTCTTCTAGTCAAACCCATTCGCTTCTTTAAGTTGATTTGGAATTTCTCCAACAATTTCGGTAGAAAAGGTATGATTATCGCACTGCCATAGTTGATTTTTAACCGTGTTGAATCGTGTGTCTTGCAGTTGTCGACTGGAATCGGTGGAACAACCTTCTCATTTTCGTTCGGTTGCTCGTCGCTGAGTGTCACCAAACTTTCAATTATTTCCATTATGGTGCGACAAACAATTGGTTTGCTTTGCGGATTCAGCAGCAAATCGAAAAGATATTTGATCGGAGTCTGATCGTCTGCTGCATTTCGTGGCTGTTTTGTTAACATGGTGAAATACCGAGGATTTTTGCCGAATGTGTGGAGTAGCCGTAGAAGCTGCGTCGGACTTTGAAGGCTTTCCATCGTCAGTTTGTGTAGTGATGGCGTAATAAGCACGTGGAATATTGATTCGATTTCCGCTGAGTCCCACGGATACGATTCGAAATGGCAGAAACAGTTGGTCACACTTTTCAAGCAAGCAATTCGAATTGCTTTGTACATTTTTAGGAACGATGGATGTATCTGTTGACCTTTATCGATGATATGATTCACGATGGCGCCAATTGACATCACTATTTTCAGTAGGTATCTCAGAAATTGAGGACTTTTGGAACCGGCAATTTCTTCTCGAACAATTTCTATGAAATTCAGGGTGCTCGTCATTTTCTTAGCTGATATTACCGACGTGAAATCGATCTTGCTCAATATGGACGTAACCATTGTATGGGGATCATCTGACAAAAAGCGGTCGTACACTTTAAAGGCCATGTGCAGGATCAAAAGAATTTCGTTTTCATCACAGCCACCAAGTGTTCGTAGGATCAGTGACTTTCTCTCCTGTCCTTGTCCTTTCGGTGCTTTAGTTGTCAATTTACTGTACAAAATTCGCATTAGAATCGGCATTAAATCCTTTCGATGCTGTTCAACAACAACCGACTCATCCTTGGCCAATTTGAATGAAGTCATCGTTTTCTTAAATGTTTTTTCATCAATTATCCCGTACAGTTGCTCTTTGTATGGAATGAGGTATGCGTGCTTGTAGGCCATTAAACAGTCTAATGCAATTTTCTGAACACTTGAATTCCAATGGGACAGTAAGTTCATATACAGTTCATACATGTCCTTTTCTCTGTAAAGTTGTTTCGGATTCACCAGTTTTGTAAAAACGGACATCATTGGCAAAAACGAACGGAATGCCGTGGACGAGACCTTTTTAGTCTTGTCTTTTCTAGCATCGTCTTTGGTTTCGTTATCAATTTTTTCGTCGTCAACCATATCGACATCCACTTCGCTCTGCGACATCAGATTCCAAACACCAGAATCATTCTCTCGATTGTACTCAGTGTCGATGAAATCCAAAAATATTTCCACAATTTCACGATTTTTCGTTTCAACCAATTGGCCACAATCAGCCATCATACGCCAAAGAAGAATTCGATAATTAACGTAGTCTGTTCGGTCACTAGCTGTCCACATTTTATCAAACTGCTCATGCAGAGCAGAAGATTTGAAGTCCGCGCTGATCGACAACTCTGAATCAACAATGGGATTCCGAATGTTTACAGTTGTTGAATTTAACTTTTCTCGAAATATTGGCCAGAATTCTGTTATTGGCAGTTTGGTGGAGTATTCGCCTATCAGCTTCGACACAGGTTTCCACAGAAGGTTAAAGTTGATGTGATATACGCCCAACAAGTACCTGTCGATTGAAATTGGAGCTTTAGAGTTATTGTACTAGAGCGTAGCTACAGTGAAAAAAATACCTCAACGGATCCAAACGACACAATGTTCCACTCATTCCGCGAAACAGTTCCATAGTGGCGCTTAATTTCTGCAAATTCATCAGTTGGTCACGATACGTTTGTACGGTGGAAACCACATTTTCACATTTGTAGATAATCTCGAAGATCGATTCTTTCGGTTGTTGAAGCTCTGGCAGGTTCGAAAAGTTTTGAAAAATATGGGCTGTTAACAAACGAACCTCATGCGACTGTGATGATAGATTGAGTTCCAGTTTGTCGTGGATCGTTTGAAATAATGCAAAATTCAGTTTATCGACCGGTTGAACGACTAAGACTTGATCCAATATTCGGAGTGTTGGCGTAAATTTTGCATCGGTGCAATATCGAAGAAGTTTCGATGTTACTTCGTGTAAGTCCACTATCTCTGATTGGTTGAGATGAATAAGAGTTTCGATAATTGTTGATAGTTCATAGAATGCATTTTGTAGGCTTGTCCAGTTAGACGGCTCCGCTTCCAATGTATTGTAGTCTTGAATTTCGTTCAGTAGTTTTTCCACTCTTAGCTTAAGGGACTTAACTGGTTCTTCAACGTCCTTTCCGGTAATATGTGGATACAATATTAAGCTCAGCATAAAAGTTTCCGATTGATCAGCACTGCTGATGATATTTTCTATTCGTCTGACAGTATCCTCAGATTTGAAACTGATTCGATAAATTTTCCAGTTATCCAAACTGATGCCATCATGGCAAAGCGGTGATTTTTCCAAAATAATCTTGGCCATCAAATCAAAAGAACTCGCTTCGCTCTCGAAATGCTTTTCGAAATATTTCAAATACTCCGGCAAAATAAGTACCTCAAACTGTGACCACTCCACCAATGCCCAGACAAAATGTTCGAAAATATTTTTCTCCGATGTGCCCAGTATCTTCTTGGCTAGTCTGCTGGAATCCAGTTGAGTAATGGTTAAATTTGAAGATAGCAAAATCACAGCCACAATTTGAGCGACTTGCAACAGCGTTTCGTTCGAAATGTCCGCATCACAGAGCGTCAGTAGTCTTTCGATTACTTCATTCAATCGGCATAGGCATTTGCCGTTACGGGAAATTGATTGCTTGTTTCTGCAAAGCTAATATGTTACGAATGGCTGTATCATTGTTTGCTGCCGTTTCGGACAATTCCAGTAACACATCGTTGGAAACCTTCCAAAATACGTCCAGGTTTTGTGGGTTAATATTTTGTACCAAATGTTTGGTAAACTCAGAGAGAACGTGGCACAGGACATCCTGGTTGATCGTAGGATTCACCAATGATTTCATCCAATGCACCAAAAATCCTTCGGAGCACGAATGCATTCCATGATTCGCTCCCTTAACGACTTCAAACAACAAACGACCGCAATCAGTTGTACCATTAACCCGTTTCTTTAGGCCACTTAGCAGCATCGCTAGAAATTTGTCCTTGTCTCTGATATCGCGGGCAACATACGAAAAGCATTCTGCTGCATAGTTGGTCACATATTCAGGATGCCATCGACGGTTCAGCAGTGGAAGAATTTCATGGTAAACAATTGAGAGATCCTTCTTCAGAAATGGTTTTAGGATTTTGAACAGATGTGCCAAGCAATAGAATGTCCATTCCACCTGCTCCGGTTCTTTTGTGTTCAGTAATTGAATTAACGTTGTCAGGAACTGTGGAAAGTAGACGTAAAACTCTTGACGCAAATCTTTTGGCCATGGATGTGACGAAGCTGAAGAACGAATCAAAGTAAAATGGGTCGTAAGAACTCGTAGAATGGATGGGTCGCCTCAAAACGAAGAAAATACTTACTCCAACAGTGGCTGCAGTGATAATGTGGTTGCATTTTTCAACGATTCCAGCAGCAATTCGACTACAAAGTCCTTGGAATTCAGCAACTGTTCCAATGTAACCAAACCGCTAATTCGCTTCTGGAAGCTTTTGAATTCCTCCGATAAATTGTCAACCGTCCATTTTCAGATATGACTGACGGGAAATTCGTTTCGTCTTCTTCATTTTCCACATTTGGATCTTGGACTTGATACAACGCATTTTGGCGAAGATTTATGGTCGAAACGATGTCATTGAACGATTTGAACTGTTGAGTTGGTTGTGGTTAGAATGGTTATATCCATCGGCATTTTATTGAAGAATTACCTTAAAGACGTTGTCATCTTTATGCCGATGGGGTTGGTTCTTTCATCGTTTCAGTGTGATTTGTTGATCAATATTACTTTTTACGGGGTTTTATTCGGTAAACCAGGCTTTCAGAGTTCACAACAAAATGTAATCACAGCTACACGCGCACATGTATTTTGACATTTCTGAATCAAAGACGACGCATGATTTTAAAGCCTGTGAGTGACAGATACATCGAAGCGGTCAGAGCGGACGTTGTTTCTATGAGCCGTTTGAGTACGGTGTGAGCGTGCGTCAAATTCGAGGGAGGAGTTGTGACAAGCTAAAATCTGTCATTCGGTTAGCAAACATATACGATACGCACCCGGTGTATTTCGCTGACGTGTATTTCATTTGTGATTGGTTTTCAATATTTTGATCAGTGCAAGGAACAGTTTTTTTCACAATGCTTAACTTAGGTAATCCCGCACGAACGACACATACAATCTTGTGGCACCGATATTTTCTACAATATTGTGTTGATGATGATGTGGTTATCGACTACTTTGTAACAGACAGATAAAACTTAACCTTAAATTGACTGTTTTAGGACTTTTCGTCGTCTTTTGTCTTTCCTGCTTCGTCTTGACTGGAATCGACAAAAACATTGATAGCCATCTGAGTAGTGCAGATCTGCAACGACTGAATAGCGTTTTCACCGAGGCTTTATCATCCAGCGACATCCAGTCGATCTACTATGGCGCTCTGCACATTAAAGATTTGCAAAAGAAACACGCTGATTTGTGTCCATTGTCACTAAAATCCATAAAGAGTCCAAGATGAATGTAAGCACCTTAGAAAATAGCTTGGCTGCAATCTGTCTTTATTTCGATTCATTTTTCGTTTCTCAGGATTCGAGAAAAACTTCTATCTCGTCAACATCTACAAGAAGATTGCATGTCCGACTCCGATACATGAGTCCATTCAAACAGCGATTTCATTGAAAAAGGAATTTTCCAACAGCCAAGAAATGTATTTCAATTACCAATCAACGAAAGCTCTCGGTTTCCAAATAACCGATGACACCAAGGCTGATCTGGTCAAAAATCTGCAAGCAATTGTGCGAAAAGACGACTCGTTTGCTAGTCTCGGCTATGCATTCCATGTTGCAGCTGAACTGGGTACTCGTGGCGAACCAATTGCTGAATGGATTGAAGGTGCATTTGCACAGGCTGATGAAGTCAATGGTAAAATGCTGCAGTTCGAAGGTGGATTGAGCGTAACAGCACTGCGTATTGAACGGAGCTTTTAAATTGACGACTGCATTGAAAAAGCCGGCACCATTAACCGAGGAACAAACGTACAAATTCGTCACCTATTTGTTATCTCGACGAGAGGTACAAATTGCCAAAGGAGCTCATGTTTTGATCGAAGCACTGACCCTTATTTCAGCTGATAAGAAAATATCGCCGATATGTGTACAAATCGTCGGAAATGGGCAGATTCAACCGGATTCGCCGCTGATTATGTGAAAATTGTCGATTTACTCGGAAACCCAGTTAGTCCAGCTGTGTCATCAGTTTCAGCTACAGTTACAGCAAAACAAAGTTCAACTGCTTTGGTCACCAAGCAAGCGCTTACATCAAAGAGTTCCGACAAAACCGTTTTCGAACTAAGCTTATCCGCAGCTAAGCCAGTCCGTGGAGCGTACACCGTTCAGATATTTGCCGATCAATACCAACAAACCGTGGAAATCAAAATCTTAGGCAAGGTTAAAGTGAAGGCCTTAGAAATCGGTGTTGGAGAAGTTGACAGCACATCTTCATTTAAAAGCAAACGATCGATTATCCCAACAAATTGAGTGAAGAACTGAATGCTGATGCTCAACAAAAAGTTCTTCTTCGAGTTACATTGATCGATGAAACAACTGGAAGTCCAATGACCGTTCATCAAGCATTTATTCGGCTGGAAAATAAGAAGTCTGGCGAAGAAATTATTTTTGTCGCTGAACAAGATACGTCCAAGGCATACAAATTTGATATGGTAAGTTTAAGTCTGTGAATTCGACGAAAGAGAATCAGGAATTAAAAATTCCTGCTATTTTAACAGGATGTTGGTGCACGAGGTGTTGACTTTGGTCATATTTCCGGCTTATATTCCATGGAATTAATTGTTGGTGATGCATCTCTATCGAATTCCTTCAAATGGTACGTTGCTGACATTCAACTGAAATTCAGCTCTCAACCCAAAGGTAATATTATCCCTAACATCCACTCTCATTTCTCGCCGCTTAACACTTAAAATGACTATTTCACAGCCGTCAGCAACACACCAATCAGAACACTACGGCCAGAAATCATCCATCAATTCCGTGAGCCCGAAAAGCGTCCGGCACGCTTAGTGTCTGACCTGTTCACTGGATTGTGCATTGTTCCTCTCGTGGTGCTGTTTATTTTGTGGAGCAAATTGAAGGTCAACGTAAGCGATTTTCCGTTCACTTTAAGCGCTCTTGGATTCCATCTGGGCTTCGGCGCAATTCTCCTGCTATTTTGTGTGTTCTTCTGGAAGCTGAATATGTTTGAAACAATTCGCTATTTGCTGCCATTGGCTCTAGTTACATTTTTCTTTGGCAATCGTTTGTTGCGATCGATTGCAGCGAGAAAATCTTCATAAGCTCAACAACATTTCCTTACACGTGTGCTGTTTCGTAAAATACGTTTTGATGCAAGAGGAGAGTAATAAGTGAATGTGAAATCCAATCAGTCGATAAGCTTTATAAGAATTCTTTTTTAATTACAATAATTTCATAGGCACGCTCCATAAGAGCTAATAGAGCCAAGGATGTAACACTTTTTTTTTTCAAGTAATTTTCGATGTAAGCCATTCGAATACGGACTCCTGTTGTATGATTTGTTTTTGAGTCAAAAAAATTAAACGATCAAAACTACTTGAACAATCGTTCAAAACAAACTTTTATTGGCTTTTCATTTGACGACGCTGTTTGAACAAACTAACTCTTTTTTTCGGCGCATGTGAGTCCACAAATTACCTTCTGGTAGTGGATCGGGTTCGTTTGTATTCTTAGGGCAGAACATGTTGTCCAGCATCTGGAAGCAGAACAACAATGATTTTTTGGTTAATCCAGAAGACATGGGTATTTCAATGGGAAATGAATCAAGTGCAACAACAGTAGCGCCAAATTTTATCTCAAAATAATTTATCAAGATTTCCTGATTTGCAAAATAAATGTTAGTCAAAGAAATCTTCCTGGTTTCTTTGGACTTTCTTAATATAGAAAAACAAAATCAAAAATCTTACATCTTTCACTTCGGCCTTTGCTACCGCTATATCTTGACCTCTTGGTTCTTCTTTGACTTCAGTAAGCTCTTCTTTGATTACCTCTGGATCTTCTTTGATTACCTTGGAATATTTCTTGACTTCATTGGGCTCTTCTTTGATTACCTTGGGAGTTGGTCGATCTACCGTTGGATGTTTCATTATTTTCTGAGATGTTGGTCGATTCTAGAGATTTATTTCATGAGAATAGAATGCGATACTGGATTAAATGAACTTCTTACCGTTAAAAACTCATTAGTTTGTGGAACACAACCAGCAAATTGTTTGTATATGTCGACCGGGCTTCGTATAACATCGGATTGTTCATTCGTATCACGAAATACCGCTTCGGAATGATTAACATTCAAGTTCAGCACTGGTCCACGGTCATATATTACAGTTGATGATATTTTACTCGGTTCCTCTAACACGTCAAACGACTTCACATCATGCTCAGAGGCGAATCTAATTTTTCTCGAGTTTTTATCATCGTCGAATGCAAAGGAAGTTTTCATTTTCTTCTTCAAAATGGTTTGTTTCGCACACTGGCTGGAACAACAGTAGCAGACTCGATGTCGTCACTGTCTTCAGTTATCACACTCTCTGCATTTAAGTACCGATCGCACTTGAACTCATCTTCCATAATTTCGATGGCATTCAGTAAATGGTCAGATAAGAACATCATATCAGTCTTGTGTGATATTTCTTCAATAGTGCGAGGTTTCAAAGCTTCCAAATACTTTTGAACTTCATCCAATTTGGCCTTAAATAATTTCGTTTTTTCTCGATTTGTCATTGATGCTGTTCTACGCTCAAGTTCTTTGAATTCGGGCGGAATCTCATCATCCTCATCGTCGTCGTCTTCATCACTACTGTTCAGAGAAAGGCTTACGTTGTCAGCACTTGCATCATTTTCCTTGGACGCTCAGCATCTTTCGCAGACGACGCAGCATCTTCCGTAGACGGTATATCATCTTCAATATTACGATCGTTGAAGTGAGACATTCTTTTCTTAAACGAAATTTCTTCCGGCCTTTCACTGAGGATTGCCTGGACAGCTTCATCATCTTCTTCAGACATTGCTTCCAATTCATTTTCTAGTTCTTCCATTAGCTCTAGTTCCTCTAACCTCTTGATAATATCGTCTTCAGCCTTTCCGCTCAATATTTGTTGCCGTTCGGCTGCCTCATTCGTTTCTGCTCTTTTATTTTCTCTTTGTGATTAATTTGCCATTTCTTTTCCTCTTCCTCGTCGTACGTTTCAATAATTTCTTGCGATGAGAATGCATCAAAATCGAGTGGAAGATCCAGTTGATTTCTGAAAACCAAGAATCCGTTTTTATCATTGTAGCTTGTAAGAATCAGTTGTAGGACGTATTTACCTGTGCAAATTAGCTTCCACTGCAATGCCTTCAGTCTACTATCAGCCACATTCAGTCGATTTTGACAAATCTCTAACGCCTTATGGGCCGTACATTTTGAGTAGTACGTCTGCGAATGACTGACAACAATTCATTCGTATGATACAATCGACCAGGCATCAAAGCTTTCGATCCTACTGGCACCATAACGTCGAGTTCCAAAGATTTCGTAAATTCTACAATATTTGCTTTGGCTTCTTCGTGTGTTCTTTATATTTTTTCCATCGTACGGCCTCCGCAGCATTGCGATCTAGCGCCTGAACGGTTGAAATGATTGGTAAATAGAATTGACGTACAATCAAGTTTATTTACCTCTTTCAGCGCTCTTTGTAGAATCTCCATATCGCTACCGTGTAGAGGTTAGAAACCAGTTAACTAACAGATGTAAATATACTTTGTGAAGAACGAGATCCTTCATACGAATTTTTGACTGCGAAGCTGAACTCACGAATTTAATGGATCATAAATGTAGTTTAAAGGTAAATTGTTTGTTATTTTGTTATGAACCGTTGCTCGTCTCTTTTTCAACCTTCTTCCAATGTCAGTGTCAAACTTTGACATTA
>NW_023503948.1:0-6559 GCF_014529535.1 Bradysia coprophila | reverse complement strand
GGGATATCTCACCGGGGAAGACGGCAGCAGTTTCCCGCGAAATGAGTTATATCATCTCGAGGGAATCTTCTGCCATTTTCGTGAGACAGTAGGGATAATTACTTAGTAGGGTAGATGGGATATCTCACCGGGGAAGCGGCAGCAGTTTCCCGCGAAATGAGTTATATCATCTCGAGGGAATCTTCTGCCATTTTCGTGAGACAGTAGGGATAAATTACTTAGTAGGGTAGATGGGGATATCTCACCGGGGAAGACGGCAGCAGTTTCTCGCGAAATGAGTTATATCATCTCGAGGGAATCTTCTGCCATTTTCGTGAGACAGTAGGGATATAAACCGGAACTAACTCCTCGCCGGCTCCTACGGGAGAAAAAGAGGGCACAGGCAGGGCCTGTGGGGCAGTTCCACAGTGCGCTCAACTGTGTTTTATTGCTTAATTTTTAAGGGTTTAAGGGCACAGAACAGAACATTTTCAACTATTTTCGCTTCGCCAGCTGTGACTCCGGCAATATGTAATATTGGGCTCAATGGGTGTTTTTCTGGTAAAAAAATAGTTTAGGCGTGAGCGTTGGTTAAAGAGAGGAGAATAATGGTGCATGTATTTTTTACTGCTCTAACCAACGCATTCGTACATTTGTACAAATGACATGCCTAAACTATTTTTTTTAAATCTAAACAAAGATATGGGACCAATATTTAAGCCTTCCGGACCAGAAAATCAATGCTTTATAAAAAAACATTGAAAAACCAGGTAAAATTTCTGTTTTTGGCCATAACTCGAAAAATAGGCTTTTTACGGCAAAGTTACCGTCTTGCTTTTTTGTAGATAATCGAAAAAGGAAAAAAATTAGTAATGGGATGCAAAGTCGTAGGATGGGCCGTTTAGCTGTTATTTTGAAGGAAAAGTTTGAAAATTTTTACAACTAACTGGCCGATGAGAAACACGCAGGTACGATAGACCAATTTTTTTCGTAAAAATTGCCCTGATCACGAAAATAATCTAGAATCGCTAATTCAAGGCTATTTGCACCTTTGGATAAGTTAAAAATACAGTTTTTTAGGAATGCAGAGAAGCCACTTCACAGCTGAGTAGAAAATTTCCTTTTGAAATACTTTTGTTAGAGGCTATTTTCTATCTAAATGTTTTGGTTGGTGACACGAGAAAATCTCAATTACACATTGTTTACGGTTGAAAATTTGAATATTACCATTGTCGTTCCGTAGATGTGATACGATTTACCAAAACGTATCACACGTACTGAGGACGGATGTAATATTCACATGCTTAACCGGTACAATGTGTAATTGAGAAAATCTCAATTACATATCTTGTCATTAACGAAATAATGTTTATTTAAAAGCGAAAAAAAGCTGCAAGGCGCAACATGTAAAAAACGATCTTTTCAAAAACAAATTTCTCAATCGTCAATGAGAGCAGACATGACAGCACACAATCAAAGTGAGTTTCGGATTAATTCCCTGAAATATGGGTACCGTGTAATTGTTTCTCACTTTGAAAATCGTGGTGGAAATGTGGTTGATGTAAGACCGCAGCAATTTCCCGCGGTATAGGTTATACTATACCGAGGGAATTTTCTGCGGTTTTTCCGTCATTCCAACCACAACACATAACACAGAACATCCAAATGTCAGTCTGTTCTCAATCGTCATGAGAACAGACACGATAGTGCTCATCAAAGTGAGTTTCGGTATAATTCCCTGAAATATGGGTACCGTGTAATTGTTTCTCACTTTGAAAATCGTGGTGGAAATGTGGTTGATGTAAGACCGCAGCAATTTCCCGCGGTATAGGTTATACTATACCGAGGGAATTTTCTGCGGTTTTTCCGTCATTCCAACCACATAACCATCTGAATGTCAGTCTGTTCTCAATAGTCCATGAGAACAGACATGATAATGCTCCGGAAAGTGAGTTTCGGTATAATTCCCTGAAATATGGGTACCGTGTAATTGTTTCTCACTTTGAAAATCGTGGTGGAAATGTGGTTGATGTAAGACCGCAGCAATTTCCCGCGGTATAGGTTATACTATACCGAGGGAATTTTCTGCGGTTTTTCCGTCATTCCAACCACATAACAAACATCTGAATGTCAGTCTGTTCTCAATAGTCCATGAGAACAGACATGATGATGCTCATAAAGTGAGTTTCGGTATAATTCCCTGAAATATGGGTACCGTGTAATTGTTTCTCACTTTGAAAATCGTGGTGGAAATGTGGTTGATGTACTATACCGAGGGAATTTTCTGCGGTTTTCCGTCATTCCAACCACATACACAGAACATCTAAATGTCAGTCTGTCTACTTTCTCTCGTGGAGGTGTTAAGGCTCCTGCAACATACTAATTGGTTTGTGTTGCTTTAAAAAAACATTTAGAGAAAGTAGCGGCGAGTTTGGGGCGCCGAAAAACCTCACTACTCTGAAGGGATGGGCTCCTAATGATGAGTAGAACCGGTGTCTACACGGAGGAAATTCCGTAGACACCATCATACTATTTGTGGCTTCGGCGCAAGTAGGCTTTCCCTCATTGGAGGACGGCGAGTGAAAAGCGCCGGTTAACTAACTTTTCGTACCTTGAGGGGATGAGCTCCCAATGATAGGAAAGTATGATGTCTATACGGAGGAAATGCCATAGCATCACCAATGCAGCTTGACTGCGCGCCATCTTCGGATGGTCTTCCTTAAAGGCCGCCACGGGGGAGCGTGGCACTTTTTTTCAGATGGAGAAGCCAGTACTGGCTCTTGGGGAGAAGCTTGAGGGAGATTGGCACCCTGTGATGGCTCTTTATATTATGGGATTTAGTAGGGAACCAAGGTGTGACAGAAGAACCAGCTTGGTATTGGATGTCTCACCGGGGAAGACGGCAGCAGTTTCCCGCGAAATGAGTTATATCATCTCGAGGGAATCTTCTGCCATTTTCGTGAGACAGTAGGGATAAATTACTTAGTAGGGTAGATGGGGATATCTCACCGGGGAAGACGGCAGCAGTTTCCCGCGAAATGAGTTATATCATCTCGAGGGAATCTTCTGCCATTTTCGTGAGACAGTAGGGATTAATTACTTAGTAGGGTAGATGGGGATATCTCACCGGGGAAGACGGCAGCAGTTTCCCGCGAAATGAGTTATATCATCTCGAGGGAATCTTCTGCCATTTTCGTGAGACAGTAGGGATAAATTACTTAGTAGGGTAGATGGGGATATCTCACGGGGAAGACGGCAGCAGTTTCCGCGAAATGAGTTATATCATCTCGAGGGAATCTTCTGCCATTTTCGTGAGACAGTAGGGATATAAACCGGAACTAACTCCTCGCCGGCTCCTACGGGAGAAAAAGAGGGCACAGGCAGGGCCTGTGGGGCAGTTCCACAGTGCGCTCAACTGTGTTTTATTGCTTAATTTTTAAGGGTTTAAGGGCACAGAACAGAACATGTTTCAACTATTTTCGCTCGCCAGCTGTGACTCCGGCAATATGTAATATTGGGCTCAATGGGGTGTTTTTCTGGTAAAAAAATAGTTTAGGCGTGAGCGTTGGTTAAAAGAGAGGAGAATAATGGTGCATGTATTTTTTACTGCTCTAACCAACGCATTCGTACATTTGTACAAATGACTCGCTCTACATGCCTAAACTATTTTTTTTAAATCTAAACAAAGATATGGGACCAATATTTAAGCCTTCCGGACCAGAAAATCAATGCTTTATAAAAAAACATTGAAAAACCAGGTAAAATTTCTGTTTTTGGCCATAACTCGAAAAATAGGCTTTTTACGGCAAAGTTACCGTCTTGCTTTTTTGTAGATAATCGAAAAAGGAAAAAAATTAGTAATGGGATGCAAAGTCGTAGGATGGGCCGTTTAGCTGTTATTTTGAAGGAAAAGTTTGAAAATTTTTACAACTAACTGGCCGATGAGAAACACGCAGGTACGATAGACCAATTTTTTTCGTAAAAATTGCCCTGATCACGAAAATAATCTAGAATCGCTAATTCAAGGCTATTTACACCTTTGGATAAGTTAAAAATACAGTTTTTTAGGAATGCAGAGAAGCCACTTCACAGCTGAGTAGAAAATTTCCTTTTGAAATACTTTTGTTAGAGGCTATTTTCTATCTAAATGTTTTGGTTGGTGCCACGAGAAAATCAATTACACATTGTTTACGGTTGAAAATTTGAATATTACCATTGTCGTTCCGTAGATGTGATACGATTTACCAAAACGTATCACACGTACTGAGGGACGGATGTAATATTCACATGCTTAACCGGTACAATGTGTAATTGAGAAAATCTCAATTACATATCTTGTCATTAACGAAATAATGTTTATTTAAAAGCGAAAAAAAGCTGCAAGGCGCAACATGTAAAAAACGATCTTTTCAAAAACAAATTTCTCAATCGTCAATGAGAGCAGACATGACAGCACACAATCAAAGTGAGTTTCGGTATAATTCCCTGAAATATGGGTACCGTGTAATTGTTTCTCACTTTGAAAATCGTGGTGGAAATGTGGTCGATGTAAGACCGCAGCAATTTCCCGCGGTATAGGTTATACTATACCGAGGGAATTTTCTGCTGTTTTTCCGTCATTCCACATAACACATAACACAGAACATCCAAATGTCAGTCTGTTCTCAATCGTCATTGAGAACAGACACGATAGTGCTCATCAAAGTGAGTTTCGGTATAATTCCCTGAAATATGGGTACCGAGTAATTATTTCTCACTTTGAAAATCGTGTGGAAATGTGGTTGATGTAAACCGCAGCAATTTCCCGCGGTATAGGTTATACTATACCGAGGAATTTTCTGCGGTTTTTCCGTCATTCCAACCACATACCATGGAACATCTAAATGTCAGTCTATTCTCAATCGTCCATGAGAGCAGACATCACAGCGCTCAATCAAAGTGAGTTTCGGTATAATTCCCTGAAATATGGGTACCGAGTAATTATTTCTCACTTTGAAAATCGTGGTGGAAATGTGGTTGATGTAAGACCGCAGCAATTTCCCCGGTATAGGTTATACTATACGAGGGAATTTTCTGCGGTTTTTCCGTCATTCCAACCACATACCATGGAACATCTAAATGTCAGTCTGTTCTCAATCGTCCATGAGAGCAGACATGACAGCGCTCAATCAAAGTGAGTTTCGGTATAATTCCCTGAAATATGGGTACGAGTAATTATTTCTCACTTTGAAAATCATGGTGGAAATGTGGTTGATGTAAGAGGGAATTTTCTGCGGTTTGTCCGTCATTCCAACCACATACCACAGAACATCTAAATGTCAGTCTGTCTACTTTCTCTCGTGGAGGTGTTAAGGCTCCTGCAACATACTAATTGGTTTGTGTTGCTTTAAAAAAACATTTAGAGAAAGTAGCGGCGAGTTTGGGGGCCGAAAAACCTCACTACTCTGAAGGGATGGGCTCCTAATGATGAGTAGAACCGGTGTCTACACGGAGGAAATTCCGTAGACACCATCATACTATTTGTGGCTTCGGCGCAAGTAGGCTTTCCCTCATTGGAGGACGGCGAGTGAAAAGCGCCGGTTAACTAACTTTTCGTACCTTGAGGGGATGAGCTCCCAATGATAGGAAAGCATGATGTCTATACGGAGGAAATGCCATAGCATCACCAATGCAGCTTGACTGCGCGCCATCTTCGGATGGTCTTCCTTAAAGGCCGCCATGGGGGAGCGTGGCACTTTTTTTCAGATGGAGAAGCCAGTACTGGCTCTTGGGGAGAAGCTTGAGGGAGATTGGCACCCTGTGATGGCTCTTTATATTATGGGATTTAGTAGGGAACCAAGGATGTGACAGAAGAACCAGCTTGGTATTGGATGTCTCACCGGGGAAGACGGCAGCAGTTTCCCGCGAAATGAGTTATATCATCTCGAGGGAATCTTCTGCCATTTTCGTGAGACAGTAGGGATAAAGTACTTAGTAGGGTAGATGGGGATATCTCACCGGGGAAGACGGCAGCAGTTTCCCGCGAAATGAGTTATATCATCTCGAGGGAATCTTCTGCCATTTTCGTGAGACAGTAGGGATAAATTACTTAGTAGGGTAGATGGGGATATCTCACCGGGGAAGCGGCAGCAGTTTCCCGCGAAATGAGTTATATCATCTCGAGGGAATCTTCTGCCATTTTCGTGAGACAGTAGGGATAAATTACTTAGTAGGGTAGATGGGGATATCTCACCGGGGAAGACGGCAGCAGTTTCCGCGAAATGAGTTATATCATCTCGAGGGAATCTTCTGCCATTTTCGTGAGTAGTAGGGATCTAAACCGGAACTAACTCCTCGCCGGCTCCTACGGGAGAAAAAGAGGGCACAGGCAGGGCCTGTGGGGCAGTTCCACAGTGCGCTCAACTGTGTTTATTGCTTAATTTTTAAGGGTTTAAGGGCACAGAACAGAACATTTTTCAACTATTTTTCGCTTCGCCAGCTGTGACTCCGAGCAATATGTAATATTGGGCTCAATGGGGTGTTTTTCTGGTAAAAAAAATAGTTTAGGCGTGAGCGTTGGTTAGAAGAGAGGAGAATAATG
>NW_023503947.1:0-11766 GCF_014529535.1 Bradysia coprophila | reverse complement strand
ATTTAATCATTCCGAAGTCGATTATATCTTGAAACTCAATATCCTTCTTATGATGCGGCTGATTCGAACTACCAATTTGTTTCCCCTAATAAGAACGTTAACCATAATAAACTCAGACTCATATAACTCTTCCCTTTTGTAGTAAATATAATATCCTCCATACACACGTGCCTATTACGAAGAGAAATAAGACTGTTTCATATTAAAAAAGACCATCCAACAATGAAAATGGTTTATGTCAGCCTCGAATTCAACCAGGCATTACCGATTACCACTAATGATTGGGACTTATTTGAAGCAGTATCGCTAGGACGTCAACATAGAAATCATTTCCTCATATTTTTAGCCACAAAAATCGCGTTGACCGTTCAACCAATGGCTTTCACATCGTTACAACGTCAAATATTGACTACCAAATTTTAAATAGAAACGACTGCTCAAAACGATAAGTAAGTAATTCCTATACCTATGTATCAATTGGCTATAAAGCTTTCTTTGAATTAGGCACGAATGTTTCACGCAATTTATTTAATTTCTTTATTATAAACAACCTTACTACCTCCTTACGATATATTTATTACACCTTACTATGATTTTCAACTTACCATTATCAATTACTGATCGAATTGCTTTTTGCACATCATCATTCATTTTGGTGCAATATTTCATCGCTTGATCGGTTTCATTGGCTCGGATAGACTTATTGTCGAGCAAATAACATGCAAATTTTCTAGGTCATTGATTGCTTTATCAAAGCACTTTTTAAATTCTTCTATGCGCTGGCGTTCACTATGAAAAGAAAGTGAGAAAATTGGTTATTATTTTTTGCTAGGAAAAATTACTCTCAACAATGCAAAATTAAAAATAATAATTTATTATCACAGACCATGAATCAACCGAAAGAATTTACTATAGGAGGAAACGTATGTTAACGTTGAATGTGTTCAGCAATAAGACTGTTCACCTGAATGTGAATTTTTGTTAGAATGAAATTCAGTCTCTTTGTTTCAATTTCGATTTGAAATTTTTTCTTATGGATAAAATGAGATGTAGATTTTTCCAATTAGCAACTCCATACCAAAAGACTAATTCCAATTACAAATGTTTTATATTCCGCTGCCTATTATACGAATATCAAAATGTTGTCACATAGCATGCAAAGCAGTTCAGCTTTTTGTTTGTACATTTTACTGAATTCTCATATTCCGATTCATTAAATTCAGTTGACTTTTTTATTGGACCACTCCTTTCACCAGAGCGCTTATTACAAATGAATTATGAACTTCTAAATAATACAAATATTAATGAAGCGTCCCGTGAAGCACAAGCCCGTACACGTTTGGATTTTCACATGAATCGCTATTTTGACTGATGTTGATTGAAACATCACATTTGATGTTTTTGATGCTGCGATAGTCACCAAGACAGGTAAAACACAAGTTCAATATTTTGGTTAACTGAGAGAATTTTTCATTGAATTGAGGCGAAGCCGAGTTGCACAAATACAGGACAACGTGACTTTGTCGATTTCCATCCCGAATGTAGAGAATTTTAAATCCTAGAGACTCCTAAAGAAAAGTTTGAAATAAGTGAAGATAGGTTTCGCATGACCTTTTTTAAGGGAATTAAATTCTTAAACATTTTTTCGCAGTATTCTCTCCCAAGATCGCTTATCGAAATTTTTACAATCCGATAAAAGGAGGAATTCAATTATTCAACTTTTTCCACATTTTCATATCTACGTCACTGTACACACAAACATATAATATTATGTGGGTTGTGGTAAATTCACGTATTTCCGAATATACCTTTCTATTCCACTCTCTCACCATAGCTCACAGCATTTCTCTTGCTCATTTCGTTTTGATGCATATTCGTAGATCGAACTAATAGTATATTTTATTATGTGCGGCGAAAAGTATGAGCTTTTCCTCCCTAGGTAAGAAATGAACTTTCCCGAACGGACACAAACACTCAAAATATACCTACCTGATATACATGCTTTCCGTAGGGGGTAAACATTGGTTATTTGTGTACCTGTTTTGGACGATTGATTTTAGGAAATTTTGCGGATTGTAGCGAACGAAGTGAGGCTTACAAGCGAAAGTGCCTTAAATCAACCGTCCCAAACAGGTGCACATGTAAGTTTTCATGCAGAGGGCCGGAAACCCGAGAAAATTTGAAAAATTGCCCTCATTTTCGGCCCTGAAGCATGAAAACGTGTTATGCTCACTTTCCGGTGGGGATAGGCAAAAAAATAGTATTTTATTACGAGTGATGAAAATAGAAAAAGTGAAACTTCCTCGTTGAATATCGCAAGTTGGATTATAAACGTTGAAAAGGAGACTTCTTATTTTTCTCTGACTTTATGTTCGTTTCATGACTTTCTCAGTTGTTTTTGATATCATCGAACCAACCACACCAACCAGTATCATATTTTTTAGATTTTTCCAAAAAAAAACCTAAAAGTCAAAATTTCATGCGTGATTTGGATGACGATCGAAGGGCCTTTTCTCTGTTTTTCCATATTTTACTTTTCGCCACTAGTGGTCACATTAATTTACTTTTCACAACTCTTTCTGAACCATAAATAAAAATTCTGCACTGACTGAATTTCGAACCCCCGACACCAAAACCCAATTCTAATCGAGCAACACCTCTAACCATACGGCTATTGAGATATATAATCGCAGCGAACCTATTTCTGAAGCGTACATAAATGCTGTCTACTTGATTGTTCATACAATAGGGCTATTCCCTTCATTTTTTTTATACTGGATATACGAGCGTATATCCAGCATATCAAGTATATTTGAATATATCGAGTATAATCGTATTAGCTTGACAACTGCCACCTGGAAGAAAACGATATTTTTTACGCGACGGATTTTGATCAAACAAGATGCCAGCGTGTAGCGCGAGATCCTAGGAGTCCGGCAAGGTATTTAGTTTTTTAATCAGACTGCTGAGCGATAAGACTTTGCAAAAATCTTTTTTACACATTGAAAACAACGTATTTCCAAAGTCTTATCGCTCAGCAGATATTGGTCTGATTAAAAAACTAATTACCTTGCCGGACTCCTAGGATCTCGTGCTACATGCTGCATTTTGTTTGATCAAAATCCGTCGCGTAAAAAATATCATTTTCTTCCAGGTGGCAGTTGTCAAACTAATACGATTATACTCGATATACGAGATATATTCAAATATACTTGATATGCTGAATATACGCTCGTATATCCAGTATAAATAAAATGAAGGGAGTAACCCTAATACTTCGTTCATACAGTAGAATGTATCTATGTTAAATGTGGAGTTATGTTTTGCATTTCAAAAGTTCATTTGTCGCAGCTGGTTGCAGAAAACGTTGTATGCAACACGTTGCGAAAAGTTGTAAGTTTTCGCAACTAGTTGCATAAATTACTATTATATTTATCCACTCAAAAGCAGAGCGCCTTATAGCAAGATTTCGATCTACTCTCGTTTCTCAATGATATCACTGGTATACAAAAATCGTACGACAAAGTCACGGAATATGCGGGCGACACTAGAAATTGTTTACCGGGTCGCATTATTGCGAAAGAAATATTTTATCTTCCATGTGTGACTATTTCATACATTACTCGTTTCTGTATATAAACTCTAAGCCATACGTTATTCTGGTTGTCTAGGGATATAATTTTATTACTCTTCTAGGGTAAATTTTATTTCCGTTTTTTATTTTGAAGAAAAAAACCAATGACCCGACGGAGATTCGAACTCCGAACCTCCTGCATATCAACAAACTACGCTAACCATTACACCACCGAGTCTTCTAATATACCAGATATGCATACTCTAATGTTGCAGCGTGGGACTCAATTTATAAAGTACATAAGCAACATGTACTACAAAATTTCGTGTGTGTGTGTGTTGACGCCATGTGTTTTTTTTTCGTTTAGAACGAAAAAAAAATCAAATTTTGACTAAACGGATTCTCTTCATTCAAAACTTCATTGTTTTGTGTTTTACCGAAGGATGTCTTTCGTAATTAGTTTTTCAATTGGACAAATATCTGCTGAGAAATATGCCATTGCATACGTGGTGTATCAATATGTAAAAAAGCGTAAGGTCTCAGTGCGCAGCAGATATTCGTTCGATTGGAAGTTTACTTACGATAAAGAGATCAGAATACTTTCTTTGCAATTTATTTTGATAAAACAAAAAAAAAAAAAATGTTTGTTGCGGGAAGAGAACTCACGATCTTATGCATAAAAAGTTCACGCTCTAGCCGATTCGGCCATTGAGACTCATGATTACATTTGATTTTGTTGTCATGAAACCCCGCATGTATGTAGAACATAAGCAATGACCATATATGTGTTAGTGACTCTGTCGCAGGTAGTCTGATCATTTTAAAAAGTACATAAGTATTTAACATGCACGACAAAATGTCGCGAGTGTATGTGTGACTCGCATAATTTATTTAGAACGAAAAATAATCAAATTTTGACTAAATGGATTCTTGTTATTCAAAATTACGTTGTGTAGTGTTTTATCTCAGGATTTCGGTAACGCAATTAGTTATTCGATTGGACAAATATCTGCCGAGAAATGTGTCATTGCAAATATGGTGTAATCAATATGACAAAAAGGCTAAGGCCTCGGTGCCCAGCAGATATTTCTTCGATTAAAAATCTAGCTACTATACTGGAGATCAGTTTATTTACTATTTTTTGTGATAGAAAATGAAAAAAAAAATGGAAAAAAATGTTTGTTATGAGGATAGAACTCACGATCATATGCATAAAACTGACGCGCTCTAGCCGATTCGGCCACCGAGATTCACGATGATGTTTCGATTTGTTGCCATGATTTTGTTTAATTGTCACACATGATGCTTTTGTATACACATAAGCCAAACCTTTCAGTGGTGTTTGTATGTCTTCGAGTTTATATACAGAAACGCTGAATGTATGAAATAGTCACACATGGAAGATAAAATATCGTATTGCTATGTGAGAAAAATCTCGAATCACTTCTTATGTACATATTGCATACACACGCGTTCGCTTCGCTCACTTGTTATATACAATATGTACATACGAAGTAATTCTCGATTTTGTCTCACATAGCAATAAAATACTATTATAGAGACATACATGCTGGATACATACATTCCATTTTGTTGAACAAATTTCGTTCTCTTTACGTTTCACATAGGTACGTTGATGCATAATATTAAAATAAACATACAGCAAATTATACTCACAATACGATTGCATAGCCATTGTTCATGATTATAAGCCAGTGTCCCACCTAGTTCTTCTGGAAGTTCAGATAATTCAAAATGTTTGAACAAGCGACTTTTCGGTATTGTGATTGGCTTTTTAAACGAAATTGGTTACGGTAAAATGTTAGATTAACAGCGTAACTGGAGATGATCAGCATTTTTTATACCTCTCCTTTCTTTTGCGTCTTCGCACAGTTTTCCACATGCTGTTTATCCCAAAATGCGTCTGGCCGAACAACAATAACGTTGGATAGACTCTCGCCAATTAACGCTGTTACATGCCGTATAACCAATCTTGCCATACGCCATGAACATTTTTGGCCATCGATAACCACAACGAGTCCTCCACTAAGACTGTCATTGCTATTCTTGAAAAATATTTCTCAAAACAGGAAGTGCTGGGAGTTTAAACTACGGGTCTTACCTCAGTATGGATAATAAAAACTTGATTGACAAATCTAAATTTTGTTTTGTCCACGGTTGCAGTTCGTTCGGAACGGGTATTAGCATCAGTAGTCGTTCATCTCGATCACGACCGCCTGGCAGATAAGCTGATTGACTTTGTAATGCATTTAAAACGTCTGCCTCCATTTGTTTCGGTTGTCTTGTTTAACAAACAACGGGCGATGTGCGCACGTAAAGTGTTGATTTTCTTTATTTCGTTTCTCGTGTTTCTTTATATCCGCATTTCATTTCAGTCTTTTTTATTTAAGAACGAGTGAACCTGAAATTTCGTTTTTTTTATAAGAATCGAGTACTTAACATTTTTTCTGGTAGTGAAGATGGTTAAACTTTAATAAATTTTCTTTCCTGCGTGGGTGCACATGTTGGTCATATGTATATTTTACTATTAAACGTACATTAGGTCAATGCTTACGGAGTAATTACTTAATTGGTTACGTTCGAGCAATTCGATCAAAAAATACGAAATTTTTGGAACAATTTCGAGTTCTTGAAATGTATTGACTGACAAGAGTAAAAGAGTGGAAAATCTCATCTGTAGCGGGTAACCTTTGTCTCCAGGTAATCTGCAGTTGGATTTTTTGTGTGAAGCACTAAATCTGTGGCAGCTATTGTACATTACCTGGAGTCAAAGTAGCCCTGGACAAATGAGATTTTCAACACCTTTTTTGTCAGTGATCTGGCAAACGTGTTGAGCTAAATCTGCTACTTCATTTGTTTAAAATATCATCTTGTATTTGATACAGAAGTCGATTACATTATACGTGGCGGAAGTAATTCATTACTCACGAAATCTCTCATTCGTTTTACCATATATTTTGCCGTTTCGACAAGGTTATCTTTGTTGAAATTCATTTTGAAAGAGCTTATGTTCTATCGAGTGCTCTATATTTTATGTAAATATATGATCTTCACCAATGGTCATTCGCAATAATAACTTCCCTGCATAAAAAATTACAAGCTGATTCATGAAATATCATGAAAAGATGATTTTCGAAAACGAGTTCAAAATCAGCAACATGAAAGAACAGAACATCACGCACATTCATATGCAATTTATGTTTCGCTTCGTAATGAAGAAAACCTGACTGACGTAATTTATATTTGTGCAGAAAATGGGTTAACGAACATCTATGACAAGGTTTTCTTCCTTTACATTTCCTTTTTTATTTTAAATTAAAATGCAAATTATCTGCAATTTATTCCGCTGTATGCGATGATTTAATAGGATAATCGCCAGCAGTAGTAAACTAAGAGTACCGTAGTCAATCGATTGAGATTGACTTATATATTCGATCAATTGTTTCATTAATTTATTCTTTCGGTATTGAGATGCTGGGTAGGTAATTGATTCCTTTAGTTAGAAGGTAAAATCGTTCGTGAAAACGCAAGTCAATATTGGCGGATTAGGTCTTATTAGATCTTATCTGAAGAAGTTTACGCTTTGAGTTTAGAGTCTTCTGCTCTGAATTTTGTTAGATGCGTACGAATGTGTACGAAACCTATTGAACCTAAAAGTGTACTTCCCAATTGTGTCCCCAAAGAATTTTGTCGGCTTTCATATTTCTATGTGTCCATCGTCGTGATTTTAAGACACAACCCGAAACCTACTATTCGCTGCTAGAGCTTTATATTTTCATATTACAATTAAAAAATCTGCAGCCAGTTCTGAGACATGAACCTATGATGACTAGCAGGTCAACAACCTGGGTAATAAATTTTGATTGTATTCATATGAAATATTATCTCAATTGATAAAGAAAATTTAAACTCTTGATTTATCCATCCATAATCCACCTAGAGACAGTTAAATGTGTGCACAGCGTTCGTATTGGTTGAAAGTCATCGACAAAATCAAACTCTGTTGTTATGTAAATTACCTAGCGCGATTATCATAAGTTCTCATCATCGGATTGTGTTGAAAAAAAATCCAATGAGACAATTCGATTGAAAAACAACGAAATTGCTTACACACTAACAACAGGTTGTGCTGTTACCATAAACCCAAAGAACCACACGTTTATTTATTTATTTATTTATACCTAACGATATAATGAAAGATACAAAACAATTTCAATCATAAATGCTGTTAATTATTTCTTCTTTTTTATCTCTCTCTTAACTCATATAAAATGCTTCTTAGATCATGAACCTTTTTCCTGAATATTATGTATACCTGTCTTGGGATCGTGTTGTTGTTATTCTTGTTTTGAATTTTATCTTCAATTTTTATGTTTGATTTTCTACGAGTAGAACTACCTTCAGCAGTAACAGATTATTTTATCGACAGATTTATATTCTTTCAATCCCTTCTTTCGCTCTTAGCAATATGAAGGAAAAGCACATTAGATGATAGAATTAGAAATTCTTAATTATACGGATGGTAATGCGTTGAGAAACGTACGATTGTGTACACTCGTATATATATGATTAGATTATAAACGATACTATAAAAAAGGCGAACAACTTGACGCAGAGGCAGCAGACTGGATTCTTAAATTCTGCGTGCGCAATTTTACAGTTATAGAGACTGTGTGTAGTGTAGACTGTAGAATGGAATAGACAAAGATAATACGGGTGTACGGTTTTTGTTCTTTAACAATGTTTAACTCTAATGTACAATGTATCCAAATTTCCTTACCGGCAGACAATTTCCACATTTTTTTAAAAACAATCTTTTGGTTACGCCCACAATTAATAATTTAATTGAGACCTTTCAATCGACTGTCGGTTCAACTACGAGTTAGAAGTTTCAGACGTTCAGTCGACTGTAAATTACAAATAATTTTGCCAACTCAATCAATGTTTTTGCATTTTGAGCACGCAACAAATTTACTTAGGCCATATGTAACTTTTAAGGCAAGTGTAGATTTAGTTATGTTTGTTTCGCGATCTACAACCAATTTCTTCAAAAATCAGTCTGATCCTCATTTTAAAGTGTTAAGATAACATGAAGTGATCATAGACGATTTTGTTATTGCTTTTTATTGACGGAAAATCTCTTTACTTCATTAGTTAACCTTTCGCAGATGGCAAGTATATTAACTATTTTACTATTCAAACTATTACTTCATTTGATCGAAGATTTTCAGAGATTCATTTCAGAAATCTTTTACTTCATTTGTTTTGAACATGCTTTTTGCTTTATATAACCTCATTAGTCACACCTTATCGTCTATTATTGCTGTCGTTATCGATAACAGATGACAGCCGTCTGTTACGGGTTGTGAGACCACAATGGACAGATATAACAATAGTAGACATACTATGTCGGTCACTAGGACCAAAGATAACACCTTAATGGTCTGATTAACATATTTTATATCCAGGCGCACCAAAAAGTCAGAATTCAAACAAAAATTGACACAACTGGGACGAAAAATTAGAAAAACTGTTAGGGAGAGCCACTCCCTATGATGGCGAAAATGTGACGGTTTTGTCCCGCCTGAATATAAAAGATATTTTGGCTTTGCTATAGTTCAAAATTCTTTCTCAAAAATTACTACAATAAAAAGTTTGTGCTACACGCAATATTTTTGCAAATGACTGTCTGTGCAGGGCAATTTACAAACTAAAAAGGGGCTTGGACATGCATATTTCCCAATGTTTGCTTTCTATGTATTTTACTAATCTCACACAAAACTTTTCGGAATCAACGAAAAAATGTTTCTTTGCTGAAATATTTGCCTGCAAAGAAATTTCAGTTCGCATGTTTAGAGAGAGAGGAAGTTGGGATGAACGCCAGTTGTACTTTCCTCTAGATACACTAGAGTTTGTTCAACCACAAAAATTATCAATAAAAGATACATGTGGTAGCACAAGCCTAGATTTTTCGCGAACTTAGAATTGACCTGATTGGTCCTTGAGGACACAAGAAAAGTAGTAAGTTAACCCAACCGTGAAAATATTTTTTTATAAATGCCGTGGCAGGCTACCTGTACGAGCTAGTACCAATGAACAAATTTGTGATCCTACAATTTTAAAGTGGTTCGAAATTTTTCGTATTTCGTTTCCAAAAGTATTGAATTTTGCTGATTGTGTCATTAGAGGGCTATGCATTTTCTTAAGCACATGAGAGAATGAAACTATCTTCCTACCAGTGAGTATGTGTTCTCAGGTCCAGGATCCCACCGAACCACTGATGTAAGAAAAAAATATGCTTCTGAGCCAGGCTTTACCTTTGAAAGTCAAGTGTGCTATGAATGACTATTCGATGTTAGCTTTGGACTCCTAATATTCCCTTGTTATGGTGTTGAACAAATGCTTTCAACCGAATCAAATACGAAGCCCAGGTTCAGTAGAGAATTGTGAATAGTGACATTCGTTACCTGAGGCTCCAGAAAAAGTGAAGAGCAACACAACAACGGTCATTCACAAAAACGAACACACTTAATTGAAGTAAACCCGGAAAACCGTTACGAAACTTAAACTTTATGTTTGAACAAAAAAATGATTGCGCAAATATTGAACAAATAATTTTGATATTAGCGTGGATGAATATTGAGATTTCTGTACTGTTTTAATGACTAATGTTTACGGTGCAGCTGCCGTTGTTATAGTCAATTGTCATTGGATACTGGTTATACTTTGCTGTATCCTTTTTTAACAACAAAACCACTGGAGGGTATCACTATTCTCGAGTGGACAATGTTCCAGCATTTACCACCAATAGCTATTTAACCACATAATCTTACGAACAAACAATTAAGGCTTCATGTTCATGATCATAAAAGCACAGGTTCACACTCACATTATATCGTTAACATCCAAAAACAACCACCATTATATCTTCAGTTTCGTAAAAAGACAGTAACCGGGTACTCAGTACAGATTCAGTATTAAGATAGCCAGGCAATTTATATTTAATTAAAAAAACTCCAATAAATGGTTCAAGCAATAAGAACGGGTTCGTCACAAACTTACATCACAAAAAGACACCTTTCAAGTTTGAAGTTATTTTAATTAAAAATTCCTTGCCAATTCTAAACTTTATTACAACTGACAAATTCTCAATCAAGAATACAACGAACCGCACTTCATGATAACCTGAACGAGAAATGTTGCAGGCAAATTACATGCACCACTTCTTTCTGGATTTGGTATGATGTCGTCGACTGAATTGAGTGTGAATAACTTTATGTGTCTTTCCGTTGTAAAAGGTCTTGCCTCAATCGTTCCTCACCCATTTGTATCAATATGCATGGACAACTTATTCTTGTGGCTTATAGAAGTAAATTTTAATATTTTTATTTTACTTTCGATACCGGTTTCTTTTTTGTATTCATATGTGAGATAGGTTAAGACTGAAGACTGAAGAGTATGCTGTTCATTGCATATGTATAGTACATATATACACACTCTTTCGTATAGCTTTCGATCACCTGTTTCTCTTTACTTGCATATTATCCATGCTGCACTCAACTTACCATTTTACCACAATGATATCGAATGTGTTTTTGAATAACAAAAAAAATTCGTGTGTTTGTTTGAGCGTATTGCTTAAACTTTATTTGCCATTGATGAGAATTTCCCTCCATAATACACACGTTTATTTTGTCTGTTATTGACAAACGGTATTTTGGCACCATTCTTCGTTGTTGTACCTTTTTTTATGAAAATCGAAAGAAAAATTTTAAATTGAACTTTGGCTTTGGAACATACAGTGACAAGGAACTTTTGTGTTAATCCAAGACTATGTTTAGGTAATTGACGCGCATGCGCGTAGTTCAAAATTCACATGATTAGTGCTTTCGGTGCAACGAGCTAACAGAAATCAATGTGCAACCTGCAACCTATGATATTACCGACGTAAATGGACCCACGGAAAATCATCAAATCAACTGCAATAGTTATTTGTTAACCAAGTGGTGAAATAGTAAATTCAACAAAGAGCGAGTACCGTAATTCGCTCAAGGTGGAATTTCCTATTACTCCCCGAGGTGAACACAACGTTTTTCATGCTAGCGTTTTGCCAAAATCCGCATTTTTGTCCACTTTAAAGAAAATAAAATAAATTAGTGTGTTTTGGTATT
>NW_023503946.1:0-4180 GCF_014529535.1 Bradysia coprophila | reverse complement strand
AAAAAACCGAAGTTTCAATTGCATACGAATTGTGACTCTTTGCAAATTTGTAGTCTATATTTTAGGCGGAAAAAATACTCGTTTTTTCGACCGATTTTTTCTGAACTCTCTTTTTGAAAAAGTAAAACCATTAGAGCTCGCAAAAAATTTTTATTTTTAAAAGGAAAATTTAGTTTGTGGGTGATGACTTATCGACTTGGAGAGACCAGATTGTGTAAATTTATGTAATCATCACCACAACTTTAAATTTTTACTGAAAGCTAACACAATTTTACACCAAACGATGGTCGTACTTAAAAAAAACGGGTCCAAAATTATCATCAAAATAATAATAATTTTGCCCCAAAATGTAGGCAACAATTTAGCCATGTGTAGATTCCTCTTACGTTATGACTCACAAACCAATTTTTCCTTTAAGAGTCAATTCGCCAAAACTTCGAACAGCTTATATAAAATCGGGATTCAAGCCGACACGGCGATCCAAACGAGCTATATGGCTCAAATGTATCGTCATTCAATTCTGACAAACATCGTGGAACAACTTTTTTCCCGAAAAATTTTTGTTGGGCTGTCATGGCCCTTAGAAAATTTTTCTCCGGAGTTGTCGTGAAAATCGTTTTTTATCAATAGCTCCAACATGCAAAATGTGAATAATGTCAAATTGTGTACGTTTATGAAGGTCGATGAGCTGAATATTATTCGCCACAACAAGTGAAAAGCCTCGATAAAACCGAAATTTTTGAAGGGCTCTGGGCGGTTGGGAAAGTTAGTAGCAGGAAGCTCTAACCCGGGGTTTTGTAGCTTACTTCTCGCCCTATCCATTGACACCCCACTCGACCATACTCACCGTCCCAGATAGAAATGGAGCTGATTTTTCACAATGTATCTCAACCCATCAAATTTTGAAAAATCTTCGAACTTTAAAGTTTCCCAAATACCGTTTTTTCGAGCGAATTTTATTATTTATAGTTTTACGAGATAATAGTCAGTAAAACTATCGTGATACAGCCAGAAGATGAGCCATAGATGATTTTTTGTAGAGGCCAAACTGCCAAGTGATAAACACCTGACCTGACCTGTACTGAAACTGGTTTAAATATTTCATAAATATCTTCGGGTCATAATCAGGTCTAACGTTACATTTCGTAAAAGGATTTATTCCATAGGATCGAACAATCCGCCTTTACGTTAAATTTCGTAAAAGGACGAATTCCCTAAGATCAAGCAAACTACCTTTACGTTACATTTCGTAAAAGGATGAATTCCTCAGGATCGAACGATCCGCCCTTACGTCAAATTTCGTAAAAGGACGAGTTCCCTAAGATCGACCAAACTACCTTTACGTTAAATTTCGTAAAAGGACGAATTCCCTAAGATCGAACAAACTACCTTTACGTTACATTTCGTAAAAGGATGAATTCCTCAGGATCGAACGATCCGCCTTTACGGTAAATTTCGTAAAAGGACGAATTCCCTAAGATCGAACAAACTACCCTTACGTTACATTTTGTAAAAAGATGGATTCCCTAGTATTGTGTAAAGTTTAGTTTTTCAAAATATTCGGATTTTTTATTTCAGATTTAAATTTTTCCGGGTGCCAATAGTCTCTTTATAATACTGTGGCTTAATGGCACCAGGTGCCAATAGTCTCTTTATTATAATGTGGCTAATGGCACCGGGTGCGATTAGCATTAGTATAATAAAGAGACTATTGGCACCAGGTGCCATTAGCCACAGTATAATAAAGAGACTATTGGCACCAGGTGCCATTAGCCACAGTATAATAAAGAGACTGTTGGCACCAGGTGCCATTAGCCACAGTATTATAAAGAGACTATTGGCACCCGGTGCCAATAGCATATTCGTTCAATCTGTTACTTCTTTTGTTTTCAGTACCGTTTAGTGTATGATATCCAATAAATCTTGTACTTCGTTATTTTTAACATTCAAAATTTTTCTATGTAGCAGTAATCTGAGCTCATCGTTTGCTTTTGTCTTCGTTATAAATAACAGATGTCTATCTGTCTAGCCTAAAATGTTTCTTTAAGAATATTTCCTCACTTTTCCAGGGTTAGATTAGATTGGAATTCAGGAGGGCTTACCAATATGTGAGAGCAAAACACAGATCAAAGATCCTTTGTTCCCAGCACCTAGGGTTAGATCGATGATCTGTTGATCGTTGTGTTTTCCAAATGGGTAGGACTGATTCAATTCAAATCAGTAATGCGATGTGATTTTTGGCTGATTGGACGAGGATCATTTAGCAGCACAATTTATATTTGGATTCAGTACCACATAATTTTGCCATGTACGCTTATTTACGTATAATATCCTTTTAAATTCACTAAGTGACAACATGTACCAACAAATCAACATTATCGGATTCAAATTTCGCAACGCCCATTATATTTGCCTAGCCAGCGTGTCAATTATACGACACATATATTTTTCCACCCAAAGATGTTATCTGGAAAATGTACAAAAAAGAAACATTCGATCTACGTAATGATTTTGCCTTTTCTAATATTTTATCAAAACATCATTCAAACCGCAAAGAAAAACACTGTCTGATTTTCCTTTTTATTGAGGGGGGAAAGGTAGGAATATTATATGTCGAAAATAACCGTTCAGAATGAAAAAATAATTATGTGCATATGCCCACACATAGATTACGTTTATTAAACGAACGCAAAAGCTATACTCCAAATGTACGTTTACTTAGACCTTTTATACGTGACTGCGTGCTTAAAAAAGGGTCTTTAAGAATATATAGTTGTAGGTAGTAAGTAAGGTAGTCGCAGGAGTTGTAAGTAAAACCGAAAATATATTACATAGCATCAGCAACTCCATGGTTTTATAGTTAATTGAAGCGCAACGACCTAAATTGATGACCGTAAATGTGTATACGCTGTGGATATTGTGTCTGAGGCTATTATTTATTAATTTTTGTATGGATCATTTCATGGATAATGATTTAACATCGGCAGGTTATCAATTATGACTTATTCGGGAAGAATACAATCAACAAACACAGGACCGTTATAATGTGATAATTTCGTTGAGTTTCGAAATGACATTAATTTCAATATTTCTATTTTTAAGACAATACAATTGATTTGTGTAATGTGCAACAGGTAACATCATCCCTGCAAGTTTGTCGTTCATTCGATTCGAGACGATATAAATTTCCTCATAGTGGAAACTAAAGTAACTTTTTGATCGTAAAATTTTCAATTCGGTTCTGCAATGTTATGAATGAGCAGCAGGCACCCTTGCGGTAAATTTTGTTACAAATGTTTATCCATTTACGACCGAAAAGAAAACAGATCGAACTCGAGCCGTACGGAGGTAGACATTTTACGTCTTTGAGGTAGATAAATATTATTTTTTGCATCATTGGTTGTATAGAAGTATTCTTTAAAGTGGCTATGAACACCATATGTTTTATCCGCTATGTATGAGTCTGCATAGCGCACCCTTTTTTCAATCATACTGATTGATTACGTTCATTTTTTGTTAAGACATTCAAGGCAACCGATTTTTGCAACTTTTTTTTATTACTTTTCCAAACCGTAGCAAAAGTGAAATGAATGACATAATTATACCATAAACGATGCTGAAACGTAAACTTTCTTAGATTCAGAAACTTAGGGAATATTTCTCTCATTACGCTAATTGAATGGCAAACAGTGGTCTCAATAAAATTATTGAAATTCTCAGTGAAATTATTGGAATTGTATTAGTCAGACCAGCTCGTAAAATTTTAATCACAAATTTTTCGACATTATCATTAAATCACAAACCATTTTTTTTTCGCAGGATTATCACGATGACATTCGACAGGAACAAATGTGGGAAATGCAAGCACTAAGCTCGACACAAAATCAAAATCTCGACACAAATAACAGTAACAGCTCGACGCCAGAAAATGGTATCGTATCTGAAAACCGATTCGGCCACAGAATGTTCAGGTGGTATGATGTGCAACGAGAGTGGCAGTGATTTAAATTTAAACAATAATTCGCATTTAGTACATAATAGTGAGGGAAATGGTAGTGGTGCTATGCATATGGATTTGAGCCATGCCACCAATTTGTTGGGAAGTGGAAATAGCTTGATACCCACAACGGGCATATCGAATGTAAGTGGTGGAATGGCTCCGTGTCCACAAGCAACAGTT
>NW_023503945.1:0-14157 GCF_014529535.1 Bradysia coprophila | reverse complement strand
GAATTCAGAGCAAAATGTCTTGATTATTGTTTACGTTGAATCAACCGTTGATTATGTTTACTAAAACTTATTTAACGTTTACTAGTTTACGCCTTAATTGAAGCTTAATAGAATATGCAAGCGTCTGTTACATCAGCACCATTGGATGTTATGTGGCGACGATTCGATTATATATTTAACAGCGACCCACCCAAAAATCTATTGGAATGTGAATTTATTTTAATTCAAAAATAAATACACAAACACAACCCAAACAAAATATATTTCTATAACTTCCGAAAATTCAATATTTCTTTGCCCAAGTTAAAGTTTAGTGCGTAATATCCTTTCATTCATCAATAGAAATCTTACAAATTGTTTAAACATTATTTTAAGAATTTTCAAATACGTCATACCCCCCTAATTCTTTTCATCACAATTGGAGAACAATCTTAAATTATTTAGCACAAAACAAAACACACACGTCGTCATGCCAGTTTGAATCCGTAAACTGTAAACTACAAATTTGAGCAGAAAAATGCCTCTACATATAATACGTTTGTGTATCGACATTAATTTAACGAGTAGCGCTTCAGCGCAATGAATCTTGTGTTCAAGTTTTTGTAAACAAATGGATGGTTTTAAGCGTTGTTACGATATTTTGTGTAACAGCCACACAGATATTTATGTCTGTTTATTGAATTACCTTTGAAACAACACTCATGTCGACGTCGACAAGTTAAAAGTTTGAGTCAACAGTATGGAACTATACAGAACACAATTCAGAGATTCAGAAGATTGTTGTAGCATTTTTTGATAGATTAATTTTAATAGTATATTATGTCATTAGGACTGAAATGAAGATCTCTGATTTGGGAGTAGTTGTGGGTTTTAAATGATTCCACACAAAATTTGTTTAGCAAATGAATATCTAGATTTTTTTAGTATTTCAACAAGAAGCGAGCGAGTTCCTAACAAATATTCAGAGAATAAAATCTAGATTTTCATTTGTTGAAAAAAGGTCTTGTGGAATCAAACATGTCGAATTTGACTTATCTTTTCTCTGTTGTTTAAAAAGCACCTAAAAATGCAACAAAATGATAATAATATCAAAGTTGCAATGAGTGATTTGCGGTCGAGCTTGCTGTTTCCTCTAGCATCCACCCAGCTAAAAAAAAACGAAAAGCCTAAGTATTAGCTAATAAATTAAACTGCGCACTTGTAAGCGCTAATATTGATGGCTATACCAACATTTCAATGTCCTTCAAAATCAAAATGAAAATGGATTTTAAATATACATTTTACGTCGATTTTGTTTGTTTCATTTTTGTTATGAAACCTTAAGGAATTGGAATGAATATTTTAGACACAATGGAAAACATTAACGATGTTTCGTTGAATGTTTTAGTCACTTTGAAGTCGGCCAATTTTTGATTTAAATACAACTAAAAATCCTAATTTTCTTTTATTATTTTCCATTAAATATTTTTATTTTGTTTTCCTCTTTTATCGCCTTGGTTTATTTTCAAAAATGAGTGTTTTTTTCGTATCTCTCCATACATCTTGTAAACATCACGTGGGTTTTGCACAAATATGACGAATATCTTTTAGCGTTATAAATTATGATCACCTAAAAATACTATTTTCATCATTATTACAACTATTATGAATAATTCGCCTTATACCTCATCATTTCTTCAAGTCGACAGAATTAAGAAAATGTGTGTAAACACCGAATAAACGTTCCATATGAATTGATCAGGAGTAGCTTTTTTACCCAGTTAGCCATTTGCTTACATGTGTTTGGCGGTTAGCATTAATAAGATAAAAATAATTTTTCTTTAAATAAAAATAAAAAATATGAATGTTGGTATTTAAGCGACGTTGAAGATAAAAAAAAATATTTAACCTAACGACTTAACATTTCAATGCAACTGAATGTTTACCATGTTGTTGTGTATTATCTTGACTTATTTATCATGGTGATGAATGATTTGTATTGCTCCCGAAAATATAATAAGATGTCAAAAGAATCTGTTTGTGGTGAATGAATTACATATTTTTAATTATAATGTGACTGTTGTTGAAGACCTGTGAATTCTGGATGCAACCGACGAAATTCACGTTTTCACAATTTTTCTCTTACAAATTCCACAAGTGATATTCGACATTTTTTCCGTTTTGGAAGTTGTTGTGGTTTGTAAAAATGATTCCACACAAAATTTGTTTAACAAATGAAAATCTAGATTTTTCATTTTAGTATTTTATTCTTGTTGCGAGTGCGTGCTTACCAAATTCATTAAATAACAATTTATATTAACGAAATTCTTATGGAATCAATTACAAACATCCCTAGACACTTCGGCAAAAAATATATGTGAATATTGTGTCAAACCCTTGAATACAAACCACCACTACTCCCAAATTAGAAAAAATGTTGAATCTCACTTTTCTCTCCCTGAAGCTAGAATCAGTTCATGTTTATAAGGAAAATATAAATCCCAGCTTCACCTAATGTATAAAGATTTGAATTAAATAACAAAAGTAATGTCTCACTTCGTGGACATCTCACATTTATTTACATTGAAAGAAAGCAAAACAGCCACTAACTTCTGATTCATAAACTTATTTAAGTATTCATGCTGGAAATGGCACTCACAAAGACAAACGGTCTCTTGAGAGCTCTACATACACACAACTATTCGTTGTTTACTCAGACAAATAAAGTGAAGCCTGGAAACTTTCAATATGATTTTGAACAAAAAGATTCGTCGTTGAGAGTTTATGATCAATGAATGATTTGTTTATGAATCTATGAATAAAAGGACAAGGTTATCGGTATCGGTACCAGATTCTAATTTTCTTTCTGATCATTAAATACAAACAGTTTCTGCACAATTTACTTCAATCAATCACTTCTTTCAAGTACAAAATAATGAAAATAATCAAATCAATTTTAACTTTTATATTTTGAGTATAATATTGTGTGGTATTTTAAAGTAAATAAGTTAAAATAATCCTACTGTCAATTAGCTGTGTAAATGGTAAATATATATTCAAAAAGATTCCACAAAAAAAAACTTCTAGATCTTGTCCACACATAAAAACACGTAGCACAGGTTGTCATATTCAATTCAAAAGATTCAAAACTTAAAAGAATTCTCTTACAATACTTTGGATTCGCATTTCAACCCACAATTTTCCATCCGTTCATTCAGCAATAATTTTGAATTGCTCAATGAAAACGAAATTTCCCATTTCCACAAATAAATAAAACATTCAAAATCACCAACCTGTTACCGGTGTTAACGCTCTTATAAAAAAATTATATTACTTAAAGAATAATTTTTGAATTCATTCACTAACATCACACGTAATAATAAGGCACAAGGCGCATATGTTTTCTCTATTATAAAATTGTATACAATTTACCCACCATGAATTTACATAATCAATAACGTAAGAAATCAAGCGTTTAATTTCTCTCAACGAACAGGTTGAATGTTCTAGTAGAAGGTTACGATCTCTATTAATATATATATAAAATCAGATAACTGCAATTGACTGCACTTTTATTTAAAAATAAATCAGAGAGGTGCCAAAATCTCTTGCTTGTTTTTTTTTTTCTTTTTTCTTCTTTATTTAAAATAAATTAAAATCGTCATTTTGTTTACATTGTGGTTGATGCAATGAATGCGTTGAGTCATTGAATTATATAGTCAATAATTTGTGTTATCTCTCTTTGTTTTCAGAATCCACGCACGACGTGGATGGACCTTCATTGTGGCGTTTAACGCTAGATCAAGATCTACTCGATACACTGACACGAAGATTTCCGAGTTGGTTCGATAATCTATCGTCAACGGCTGGAGACTCGTTTCATACATCGGCAGAAAAATATTTTACCGTCAATTTGGCCGATATTAACGGAATGGCCGAAGGTTTGTTCGATACTTTTTCTATTTTATAGATGTGTTTGAATTTTAAATTTTTTTGGCTTCTGATTTTTGATTTCTGGCTATGAATTAATTAGCTACTTATATCTGATCCGTAAATTCGTTCACAGGGGATAGTCTAGGCAACTCAGCAGCCCCATCCGGTCAGCCTTTATTAAGCGTGGAAGATGCATCTAACACAACTCTAACAAATTCGATGACCTCAAGACAATCACCGCCAAAAGCTGTCGTGGATTCGTCTCCACTACAAGCACAAATGGATAAAAATAAAGAATGTAAGTTGCTTGTACAAAAGACAATTTTCAATTCACTTGCTCTGTCCCTTTTTCATTCGAGATATTTTCACTTACCAAAAAAAAATGTTTCCGTAGTACTGAGAAAAGAAAAGTATAAAAAAAATAACCAAAGACATTTCCGCAATTATCCGCATAATTAAAATTTACACACACAAAAATGTTCATTCATCAATTATAAATTTTTTGCCTATGTTTTTTGCAATCTTTCTTTGCCACTTGAGAATTATAAAAAGATTTTTTATGCATATTTGAAGGCACTTTGAATTAACCGTCCCATTAACTTATATATATCATATTGGAGAAGTTATGCTGACGTTCGGAACACTTAAGTGGTGGTACTTTTTACGGTTGTCAAAGCCAATAATAACTTGTATTTGATTCAAGTCAATTTGGAGAATGTCGCTTAAGTACACCTTATAGTTTGCTTTCGTATACAAAATATATCTCTATACGCCAATGACTTATCCCACCAAATTCGATGCGAAAATTTGCGGTCTTGTTATTAATTCCATTCCGTCTAGTCGATATATAAATAACACAATACACAATACCTTAATACAATTAAGTTGTTTAAATATTAAATTGTGTTTTTGATTCTGTCAATGACACTTTAGTGTATTAATGGCCTAGGTGACATAAAACTGATATGCTTCATTTACTAAAATGCTAATGTCGAAAATTAATTGCAAAATTTTAATTAAATTAATTACAAAACGTACATTACACTTCATTATACACTGTGTTCTGTTCAATTTATGTATCACATTTTCCAATTTACAAACCAAACAATATTAGCATGATGATGATATTTTCTCCGTGGATTCTCATTGTTGATAATGTCAGTAGAAATTTCATATATTTATTTTAATCTACTGTACTGTTTTCATTATGGAAGAAGTTTTCCTATTTTTTAGTGCACATATGTTTGCGGTTATCTGTAGACTAGATTAGTATAATGTTGTGTATAAACAAGTATACGTTATATCCAATCCACTGTATTATAATGACTGGATAAATGTTTAATTAGCTGGAGGTTATCATGTTTCAAAACGGCAAGTGTTCGACTATGTTAAATCTGTTACTTCTATTGTTTAAAGGTCTTGCGTTGTTTGATCGAAAATCTTTTACTTCTTTGATGTTACTTTACGTTTTGCTATATAAGAGTATAGTAGCCAGATTTTGACATTTATTTATGTCGCCGTTGTCGAAAACAGATGTCTACTGTCTAGCCTAGTCTTTTTCGAAAGCTGATTGCTTCATTCCTTCCTACATAGACTGCAAAAATATCGAAATGTGTCGAAACCATCTTTACATACTTATACATTTCTTAAGTAGCATATGCTCTAAATCTCATTTTGCTAGAAGTTGTAACTGAGAATTTCATTATTTTTTTTAACGGAAGTAATAAACATACTCAGGTGTTGGTTCAAAATTCAGAACAGACTCCGTAATCGCGCCAATATTTCGTAAAACTGTGAGTAAAAAATAACAATTGTTTGGCTTCGTTCCAATATTTATAACAAAATACTCTTTATAACAGTGAATTGGCACAAAATCCCTTTTCAAGGTCACTGCAGATATACTTGTCCGAAATTTTGAAGAGAAAATGGTAAAGCTTAAGGAGCAAGTAACCCGACTAGTGTTGAGTCGAGTCGTAGTCGTTGTGCACTGACATCCTTTTTTTTCTAAGAATGGTATCAGACAGATAGAATTTAACGCAAATTGCTTATTAAACTTGCGAAGTTCAAAAATATCAACAGATACTAAAGCTTCATTGTAAATGTTTTTCGTTGTCTCATTTAAATCGTTTGCTTGTTATTGAGAAAGTGCAGTGCACCCCCTTACTGAATGAACACAGCCTTCAACAAACGATATTATTAAGTATAATACGTCAATACTGTCGTTATAATGTTTTGTAAACAACTATAACCACTGCAAACACTCTTGAATAAAGTTTTATAAGAAATAAATGGTTGTTGATGTATTTTCATGTTTTCAAATGTGTATCTACTTCAATAGCTTCTTGTAAATAAAAATTGATTTCCTAAACGATACCATAAAAATTGAGTAGAAAGATGCATTGTTGATCATATCTTGTTGAAGAAGTTCTTGTTGTAAACGTGTCGGAGGTATTAAAAAACAACTATAGTTTGAAACCCAATCAAAATTATCCGTATCCATGAGATGTGAATATTTACAATTTCGCTAATATGGTTGCTCAATCAAGTTTTTTTTTTTACTTTTTCTTCGATTTTTTTTTGTAATGTAATTTTTGATTTCCATTTTTTCATAGCACTCAAAGTAAAACTAATGGTAAGGCGACCGATCAATCAACTGGTGGAACAAGGAATTATGCCACGTAAGTAACACATTCTAAACACATAACAATAACAAATCGAAACCGTTGGCATTCGAATTCGGATTTAACATTCTAAAGAAAAAAGATGTTTAAACTTATCAGTAATTCATTCCTGCAAATAAAAACCCGAAAAGTATTATACACATTATGTCGAATAAAGTTCAAATACATCGTTGCGCCGTAGAACATACCAAATATTTTCATTGTACAAATTAAAGCAATCTCACGTCTTAATTTTTGTTTGCATATGGATCTTTCATAATAATTCCAAGAATCCATAATTTCAAATGTCTAAAAATCCATTAGTAGTTCTACCGAGTAGAATTTACTCGTACACAAACATCACTTTCAGTTTAGTTAGTGTGAAAATTCCATATATTCAACATGTTTTAAGAGTTAGTTCGCATTTTCCCAATGTAGATCTATAGCCATGGTGTAAATAATTTTCAACAAGTCTTTTTATGCGCATTTTTCCTTTAAATAAAATTTGAAAATCTACCAACTTTTATATAAGTATATCGGAATCGTATGCGTCATTAAAATATTTTTTGTTTTTTCATTTCGATCTCGTATAAACAAAATTTATGTAATCGTACGGCTGGAACAGATGCGTTTCGTAATTTTTATCCAAACCAATTTTCCGTTTTTGGCTTATTTCGCATGTTAAATAAATAGACGAATTTAATTTTAGGAAAATATTATTTAATTGACTTTTGCTTGGATAAGAAAAACTCAGTTACGCATACATTTGTTTTGCAATTACATTGAATAGATTAAGATGTAACAGAAATTTCAGATTTACAACTGTACCGCCAGTACAAATACACATTTATCTTCATTAAAATGTCAGCAACTGCATCTTCATATTTTTAATTTATTTATCTCCAGTATATTCGCCTAAGGGAAATTTCAACCTGGATGGGGAATGTCGTCAGAATACTAAAAATTATCTGAGACAGATATTTTCTTCTTCTTGTCCTTTTACGTATGGCAAAAGCATATCCGATTTCTTGTTCTTGTTGGTTTGTCAAAATGTGAGATATTCGTGTAACAAAATTAGTTTGTACCCGAGGGCGCATAAGATTGAAGTGTAAACATAATTTCTCGGTTCACATTTAAATTGCATAGTACTTGCATGGAATAACGATGAATAAATTTACCTTTTTATTCTACTTAATCCAATAGAATTTAAAACTTTGCAAGTCAATGCTGTTAGTGTATTCATTTATCATCCCGTAATGTTTCTTTCAACCTGCAAACTTAATATAGAATTTGTCTTAAAGTACTAGATGTTTAAATTTAGTACATCAAAGTATGTTAAATACATATATTCAACTGATGGTCGAAATTTGAAAATGTATTGAAAAGGAGAAGGTTTCTACTCTCATACAGTTATGATATCCAACAATTTAAATCCAATTCATTCCACATATGATATCAATGTTACCATACAAACACATACGTACGTATCGTAATGTTGCACTTATGTGGTAACGTATGTAAAAATTGATTGAAATTCTGGTCATTCGTTCCCCGTAGCTCGTAAATTAGTTCTGTTAGTGTAGGAGTGTAAAGCGTATTTACATAGTATAGACTTTTGTAAGCGCCGCTACGAAGAATAAGAACAAGAACAATATAAACTTGCGTTAGTACGACCTGTTTACAGCAAGATTGGGTATCATCTTTAAGTTGGCTGCATCAACGCTTAAAACGCTCTGCAAATACCTTATATTTTAAGGGCATATCTGAAATAAGCCTCATAATTCGAACCTTTGTTGACAGTATAAAGTCCCCACCGTATTTTTCCAATTGACTACTAAATAAAATTAAGTGCTTCTGATTGATAAATTCATGATGGTAACGTATCTACGATGTTATAGGAGCTTTTTTATTAGAGAATATGAAAATTTCAAAGAGCTTACGCATCTTCTTTCAACGTAATTCCATTGAGTTCTTCTTATACTTTTTCTATTCCACTTTGATTAACATTTTGTTTTGCCAATATTTCGGTTGAATGTATTCTCGAATTTATTATTCAAGCTCTCGGTAAAATAACGTTGACGCTTTTGTCAGTACACAAGAAAACAACTTTAAAGATTTAAATTGTCGAAGGAAAAATTCAGTTCGAAATGTTCGTTGGAAATTCGTCAATATAATGCCTTGTTGATTGTGTTATTTGCAATTTACTTTTGTCACAGAAACACGAGAGATTCGTTGCTTTATTTAAATTGGAGTTTCATGTTTTGTCTGTGGATTCATAGACAATTTATTGGTAAATATATATACAAATTACGAGAGTCTCAGAGGGCTTATTTATCATGCAATTTTCTTAATTATATTCGAATTGAATGCCAATTCTTTTGATTTGAAAACGCATCCAAACATAATTTAATTCTTTACTTTGTTTTCCTTCAGCTCTCAAAACGTCGCCAGCTCTGCATGAGCAAAGAAAGCAGTTAGAAAGAGCTAAAACCGGAGATCTTCTTCGGGCCAAAAATTCAAACAACGTCCTGATCGCCAGGAATTAGAACGTCGACATATTCTTGAACACGATGAAAGCCACGTCGATCCTAGTCTGGCTGAAAAGCAAAGAATGCTGAAGAAAGCTAGATTAGCCGATCAACTAAATTCACAAATATCTCATCGACCTGGTCCTTTAGAACTGATAAAGAAGAATATTTTACACACAGAAGAGCCAATAGAAAGAATTGTGAAAGAAGGTTTGGTTTCATTCAAAGCAACTAGTGAGGGATTATTAAGTCGTCCGCAACAACCACATGGTTACATAAATTTGAGGACGATTCGCAAAGTTCTGAGGGGTGATCAACGAACGAGTCCGCAAAGAAGTGATGTAATCGAAGCAGCTGCTGCATCGGCGGGCATTGTTACTGTGGCACTAACAATTCCAACCAGCGGTGGACAAGTTGTTGTCAAATCAGCTCCAATGCTTCAGCAGAAATTCCAATCAGCTATCATCACTACTCCATACGTCCCTCCACCACCACCACCGCCTCCAGTACCTATCAAATCGGAACCCATTCAAATTAAATCCGAAACCTCAAACCCTATTTGCCGAATTATGTCAATCAGTTGTTGGTAATTCCAATTTGCTTCCACTTGTTCCCAGTCCAGTATCATTAAGTTCCACAACATCAACGCTGAGTCCATTGTCTTCAGTTTCATCACCGCCATCTCAGTTCACATGCCGTCCTATGCAGTCTTCCTCGCAGAGCCAGAAATCGGACGCTCCTGGAAAAGACAAGAACCGAAAGAAGTGCAAGACCAAACCAGTTGCCAAGTCCAGGCCTATTAAATTTCATGAATATAAAGGACCACCAAGCGCACAAAAGCCTAGCTCATCTTCAAGTAGCGTTAACGAAGAAACTTCCTATCAATTATTGCTCAAACAACAAACGTTTCTGCTTGAATATCTGGAAGGACTTCATAAAAATTCGTCAATGACTCCAGCGAATCAGAAAATAATGCAAGCTGAACTCAATGCACTTCAACAAAATAGTTATCTTCAGCAACCACTCCCATCACCCGCTCCTTCTGTTAGCTCATCAATTCCTGCTAGTCCAGCTCCGAGTTACAATGAATCCATCAGCTCCGAGATAAGCAAGTTGGAAAAGATGAAAGTTTCTGACTTGAAGCTGTTATTGAAAAAAAGAAATTTGCCTGTGTCGGGTCCGAAGCCTCAACTAATCGAAAGACTGCGACCACATTTACTCATGGAGCCAGGAGATACATCCACCAATGAGTCGATATCAGGCGAAACTTGTGATATGGATGCCATGAATTCTCCTCATCAGTCACTGTCACCCGAATCCGAACATGAGAGCATGGATGTTCAACAGATTGATTCTCCATGTCCGGTTGGCAGACAAACACCGCAATTCAAAAATGATGATTTGTTACGTGAACAACAACGTAAAATTGATGAGTTACAGAGAAAGCTTCGTGAAAGTCAGGAAGAGCTGCTGCAGATGCGTCAAATTCATCCAATTCCGGCTGTACCCAGTGAAAATATTGTTCCGCCGAAGCCCGAAGTGATAAATCAAAGATGGTATTCAAGCAGCAGTTGGAGGCCAAAATTCAGAAAGAGAAGTTACAGCAATTAGAGAATCAACAGAGGCTTCAAAGAGAACACTTGGCTTTTCAACAAGCAAAGAACCAAGGTAAGATTGTATTTCCTTTATTTTAACTACTGCCTGCTTAAGGACTTAGAATGAACAACCAATACATATTACCCATTTTGCAAACTTTAATTTACTCAAAAAATACAATAGCAAAAACAATTGCCCTAACAAAAAGATAAAATTCAGCTACTAAGTAACTAAATTGATTTTTCTTTTCATTATTATTCAGGCAATATCATCATTCGCAATCAAAATTCTCCAGTTCTCATAGCACCTAAAGAAGAGAAGCCACCTATTCAGCTTGCATTTAACAATAATCCTCCAACAGTTCAATTGGCCAATAAAAAGAACGTAGAAATCGTTTGGAATGGGGAACCAACCTTTTTCTGGTTAACATACCGACAACAAGCGTATCATAAATGCTGTGCAACAAAAACCCATGCCTGGAATTTTGGTTCCAATATCAGCTCCGATATCATCTTCCATAGCAACGCTATCCGGTCCAGTTCCACCTCCACCACCTCCTCTTCCACCGACTGACTTAACTGTAAATCGTATTGCACTCTCTCAACCACTACAGCAGACATCTCCACCGCCACTCCAACGGCAAACTACAGACAAAACACTTCCACAGTACGAAGAGGCTGCCAAACAGTTAGCGGCCAATAACAAAACAGGAAAAAATCACATTAAATCACAAGTTATGACTGACGTTCTCGAAATTTTAATAAAAAATGGAGAACTACCAGAAACTGCTGTATTCGATCCAGCAACACCCAACACCAGGAACAAATATCAATTTGACTCAGAGTATGATTTATCAGCCGTCAAAATTGACAATTAGCTCAGGACCACCTAAACTGACAATGATACGAGGCGTTCCAGCTTCTAGCAACATTGAAAATGTGGAAATGATGTCACCCATGCAACCGGATTGTGAGAACTCTTCAGCAGTTTCGATTTGTTCATGGAGCGTCAACAACAAGAAAAACGTGACCAAGCGCTGCTAAGCAAGAACTTATGCAGCAACAACAGTCGTTACATCATCAAAAAAGTGAGCAGCAAAATAATGTATCGAGTCTGAATCAACAAATGGACTCGCAACAATCCCTAGCCGTCATCCAATTGTCACCAATGGACACCAATCAAATGTAAAACATTTCGATGATTTGGAGTTAATGGATATCATAGGTATGGATATAGGTGATGACCAGTATCAACTAAATCCAGTTAAAAATTCCTGATAAATGGAAATGGAAGTGGAATTATATCGAAAACGCATCGACGTGATATGAATCCTAGCTTACAACCATCTCTAAATGAACTGATAATGGAGCAGCAGCAGCACAACAACAACAACAATCAACTAGTTTTAACAATAACTTCAATTTCGATGGCTGCAACAACAACAATAATTTCCACTCAATTCCGATGGACATCGAAGACTTTCGAAAATTCTCTTTCCCATTTCGATTTCAGTTCAATAGGCGTATCGGACGAACAAATCAATACACCGCCACATCCATTCTCCCAGTTGCAACAACAAAACAACAGCAGACATCATTGGTAACAGCGTTGATGTGGATTCGTACGATCCGAATTTATCAATAAACAATGACAATTATCTGGACTTCTTCAACATTGACGACTTTAAAATGGGTAGCGACAATACGCTCTCCTTCGGTGAAGTTGATTTTCCCGTATAACAAACAATGTGTTGTTTTTAATGACTGACAATTGGGTGATGATGGCGTTAATGTTGAAGATTTAATTGAATTTACCAGTAGAATTTTACAATTGCGCTGGACAGATAAAAATGCACATAGTGATAAATTGATTAAAAACAATAAACTGTACTGAGGATCATTCGTAGATTTGTAATAATTTTGGATAGTTGCCATGATGTCAAAGTGTGCCTTTTAATTCGTTTAGAAGAATTAGAGAAGTAATGAAATTGGTGGAAAGAGGACTGTTAAGGACTCAAACACAAGTGATGTAGTCGATAAAACAATTCGGAAAAAAGTGTTATAATTTGATGAAGAACATTATGAGAGAATACGATGAAAGTAAATAATTTGTTGGAAAGAAATTGCACAATTTGCCATATCCTCCACAGAAACAATTTATCGAAAAATGAATGTGTGTAAAATCATCATCATCATCACCACGTGATTAAGGTATCGTATACATAATATATAATTTATATAATTTTTTTTTCTTTGTTAAAATAGAAAAATGGATAAATCCGATATAAATCATTTCCTTTAGTTCATAAATATTTTGAAATTTTTTGTTATCCATTACAACAAAGAAAATGCCGAAATGCTTCCATACATAGATTGTATTTAGTAGTGAAGTACTTAACAAGTTTTTTTTATTATTTAAGTATTTAACCTATTTTCGTCTTGTTATTATTGACCTTTTGTAGACGGCGTTGTCACCCTTCGCTTAAAAAAACAGTCCGAATGTCTCTGTGTGATAGGGCATCTTTTAAAACGTTTCTTGTAAGACTTTGAGGTCTAGAAGTGGCATAACGAGGACAATGTTTATCATAGCCGAACACACATCGCTTAAAATTTGTCTGAATCAAAATGAGAGGAGACGAAATCTTTTGTATTTTATTTTTATTTTCAATCAATGCCACTCTTCATTTGAGCAAAAAATTGTTCTACAGCATGTCTCTAAAAATGTACCGTTTATTTTATATCACTCCTCAAAGTCTAGTCTTACAAAATGAAAATCTTTGAACTTTCAACATTTTCTATTTTTATCGATATAAAAATAAATCCGAGCAAAAGAATTTTCTACCAAAACGTTTTGATTTTTTATATCTTACAGAAAAGACAATTGTCTGCAGATGTAGAATAACTTTTGTGCTTTTTAAAATACTGTATTTTACCTTTTTCGAAAATATATGACTGCAATAAGGACCACGAATGTTAGCTTTCAAAGAAATAGATTCGTTTATTGTAGCAGTTATAATTTTTTCAGTCTTTCTAAAGCTAACATATTCGTGGTCGCTATTGCGGTCGTACATTTTCAAAAGGGATTCTGATGAAAAGATATCTTCAAAAATGAAAACGATACACACAAATATAGGCTACAATTAATAAGCCATGCCTCTTAAGATCAGGTTATGGCCTTGAGTCAAGTCGAATTTTCAGCTTTTCACTTCTTTTGCACAACAGGCCTTCCAATAATTTTTTTCATCTGGGCGGAGTGAATACCCCTATTCACGACTACGGATGAAAAATTGTGTACAGGGAGAAATAGGAAATTAAAAACTCGAGCTAATTGCGGAACTTTCTATTTTTCTCCTTGGTAAACCAATAACCGTTGTTTAAATTCATTCGTAGTATTAAGAATAAGTCATATCACGTTTCAAAACTATTGCCTTATTAAGGACTTACGTTCATACTAAGTTTTCG
>NW_023503944.1:0-26907 GCF_014529535.1 Bradysia coprophila | reverse complement strand
CTATACCAGAGAATGTGGGCATGCAAAATTTCGTCTATTTCGTAAGATTTAACATTTTTTTCGGAAAAAATCCTTGAAGAAAAAAGGAAATTTTTACTCTCAATTTAGACGTTTTTTTATTAAAAGTTTGTGGGCAACAACTTTGGGTTCGAGCTTTGCTAGATCTTGCAGTTTTTTCGGGGCATTGCAAATAATAGTGTCATCGAATGGACATTACAATTCGTGCCTTGGACTGTTATTAATCATCTAAGTAGTTTTCCCCGTTGGTATACCCACTCATCTCTTTCACCAGGCTGAAATCTTGGTTATATTTGCAATTTGCGAGTCAAGCGACCTTTTACGAATGTTCGACTTAAAATCTTTTACTTCATTACTTTTTGTTATGTAAAAGAACACACGTATCCACAGATCTTTGCTTATTAAAATGCATCTGCATTAAACTTTTCTGATGTAGTTCATTGGGATAGCGTTGTACGACCATTCAGAATTAACAAAGCAAAAAATCTTAAAAACTAATTTTTACTTATCTACATACACACCAAAAATCATCCAAGAAAAGTTATTCAAGCAACAAAGTTTCGGTTGAGAAGCTCTCTGCTGTTCCGTTGCATTCATTCCACGAAAATCAATTCCATTACGCTCTGGAGTATATACGGATTTACATAGTGAGTCTAATTTAAGACAATTATCCATTATGCTTTGCAAACAATGCTACTCAGTGAATGAAAGGCAGTAACTCCGACGATATACTATATAACCTATTTGAGTGGAAACAAGGGCATAAACATTTCATAACCATTTATCCAGAAATTGTATTCGAACACGTGAGTTCAAATTAATATTTGTAACGTGCTTTTGCTGCTAAAGTACGTTGTTATGTGTAAGCGTATGCGGGTAGACAATAAATAAAATATTATGTATAAACGGATCATCTTCGTTAGTACTACGCACACATACACACACGGGAAAGTTCTAGTATCGCAGCAAACTGTAAATGAGATTTAACTGTGTCATTGCGGTTTCAAGGGATAACCAATTATTTACAATTCAATTTAACATCAACATCATCTCTACAACAATAAATTCAAATGAGTCTTTTGTTTCGTAATGACTCGTTCATCTGCTCAGAAATGTGCGTGCGAAATTTACAAGTACGTTTATTCGAACACATATCTAACACATTCCGTGTCAGAGCAATGTTCCGGAATTCCCCCTTTTTTCAAGCTCTCAGTGACTAACAATATCATTAACCTCACAGCAGCTATCTTTGAACTCTAAATCTTCTTCCATTTCAGCGAAACACGTTTGCCTGAGTGTTTGTATATAGCATCGCCCTCAAACGATACCATTTACTTTCATTCCAATATTTTTTGCACGCAATATTTGAAATTCGTTAGCAAACCAAGCTCGCACTCGCAAATTCAGTCCTAATGGTCCAATCCATTTCGCGGTTGTCATAATTCAACGATTTTAAATCCTGTTGTCGACGGCTGTACATTTCTTTATGAATAAATAACGCATGGCAACGAGAACTGAATATATACTTGGCTGAATTATATTCTCCTGAAATTGACACCGCATCATAGAATATTCGGTCAATTTATCTATCGACTTTTGATCTCTGTGCCGTTACACGCAAAGCATAAGCAGAACTTTGAAAAACTTTATAATTAGTTTATTGCGACAAAGGCGAACACATTATTTGGTGAAGAAAGTTGTTCGCGTTGCTGTAATTGTCACTTAAAGTAAGCAAAAGAAAATGCATGACACGGATAATTTTCCACATTATGTTGGGAAGAGTTTCGACTTTGACGGATACTTTTGATATTTTCATTAGTAATTTTAATTGAAAAAGCTGCCTTTGTTACTGTTCCTTATGTTACACCGACTAGGCATCTGAAAGTTCTGCACTGTTATGACAGTTAAAGAAAAGTACGAAAACTATCGGTGCACCGTTCATATCAATATTTGAACAAGTTTGACTTTATTGTTTGTTTCATCAAGCCATCAAGTTGTAGAATTTTATGCAGAAAGTCGAATCATAAAACAAGAGAAATTTAAAATTAAATTCCAGATGACGCAATTTGTCTGCATGCAGAAAAGTCCATTATGAACGTTTAGGGTGGATCGATATTTTCATTTATTGTCCGATTGACAAGTGGAATCGCCACCGGTTTTCAGTAGATTTTAATTTTTGGTTTTTCACGGTGCCACCCGTGCTGTTGCCAAATTCAAGTTTTTTATAGGAATGTTAGATTGCTTGGTGAAAAAAGACTTCACCATGCATAAATTTAAAACCTTGGACAGCATATGACACTACAATATATGCAACATAAGAAAACTCAATTTCAAAACCCCCTGAAACCCCGTTTCATCTACGTGGTAAATACATACTAGGCGTGCCAATCTTAATCTTAGAACAACATTAAGAGTCAATTTGCCAAAACTTCGAAACAACTTAAAAACAAGTTATCGGCGATTTTTGGAGGGTATACAGTCAGAGAGATGAAAAGTTGGCGACTAGGACGTCGCTTCGACAGTCCTGACTTAAAATTGTCTAATACGTCAGGAAAAATTAAAATGGACACGAAGAAAAGTGGAATTCTACAGAATTTTGTGTGAGTACACTTCAATCAAAATTGAAGCTCACACAAACTCGTGGCCGCGGTAGGTTCATGGTGTCATGTATAGTAGAGGTCACTACCTACCCAACGACAACCATATCTTCCAAGTCTATCATTATAATTTTTTTTAAACACCACATACACGAAATGTTTTAATGGCCAGCATATGCGGCGTCAACACCTCTACCAATGACCATAATTTCAGATAAATGCGTTACATATTGTAGGTGATATGCAACAAAAACTATTTTGGTCACCCTAGGGCAGACCGTTTCCCCATGATTTCTGCAGCGAAAGCATAATTACTTCGAGGTTTTTTTTTTGCAAATGACTCAGGAGGGTCTCCTGATTCAATTACTGTATATCCTCCAAAAATCGCCGATGGCTTGTTTTCCTGTTTCATACAACTTGTTCGAAGTTTTGGCAAATTGACTTTTAACAACAACAACAAACTGTGTCATACTTTTAAGCAAAATTCTAAATTACAGTTTACTAATAAACCGTCCTTTGTTGAGACAACACCAAGTTAGTTTCACATCTTCCAACACTGATAAGACCTCACAGGAGTGAAAAAATTGTACAAGAAGCATCCAGACCAGTTTTAAAATTGTTATTTTTGGCCAAGACATTCTTTATAACTATTAGATTATATTGGATGTTGCGAAAGTAATTCATTACATGAGATAACTATTTTAAGAAAACTCTCAACTCTCTTTTAGAACAAAAAGCTTTGGTAAAGTCTTTTCGACAAGTGTAGGGTTTTTGAAAATTTTCTGGAAAATACTGTACTCTTATCCTGATTTAGACGAGAAGTTTTAAAAATGCGGGGGTTAATGGGTCTGGGAAGATTTTTCTCACGAGCTTGTTCCGACTTATAAAAGGTTCATTGCAGTCCAACGGAAATTTTCAAGCTAGTCCAGCTCTGTACCACATATAAGATCTACAGAGTTATTAAGATTAACATAATTTCAAATTAAATTAACGGAAGTTTAGTCGGAACTGCTCAGTCATTAGTATTTATTACCAAACAATTCGACTACGTCTCGTGGCAATCGCCTGGAATCAACAAAAAACATTTAAAATGCGACAAAATGTCATCTTCTCAGTTGTCATTTGAAAGCGAGAAAAGCCTGTCGAACAGAAAGAACGTACCCTAGAGTATTTATGAGCCGAAACTCAATGAAAAATCATCTCACACATGCAACTGAAACAAATGTCATTTTTTCTTTGCTTTTTTAAACATGACAATCGAGAGAGATGCTAATATAACGACTGGGTCGTTACGAGGAACGTCGAATGACAGTTGGGTTTTTGAGAGAGAATTCAATACATTTTCTCTCAACCACATTTAACATCATTGGACATATTCCCTCCGTCGACACGACCCAGTCGTCAAATAAGCATCTATCTGTGACGATCGTACCTGCTTCATGAACATATATCCTGTGACATTTTATGTGTGAAATATTTAATTAAATTCAATGTTTTGATGTCTTAAAATGCATCGAAAATACTAAACCATAATTCAATGCACCAATTCTGACTGCAAATCATTAAATTGAAATGATTTTATTAAACAAACTTCAAATATTTACTGCGAATTTTAAAACCTTCGCGCATAAATAAGGTAACTCGAATTACGTCAAATTCAAGTTACGTTGCTATATTTAAGGTTCTGAAAGAACCAGGTTTAGAGTCAAACCACATCGAAACTTTTTGTCGTTAAGTGACAGTTTTGACATTGACATTTTTGACGTTGTCAATATTGACATCTGAAAAATTTCGTCATAACCTCAATTTAAAACGTGAACTGAACACAAAACTTGTCTTTAAACAATTAATTTTGAATAATATTACAGTGTTATCGTATCCTTATTGTAATATTTACGATAATACTGTAATGTTATTCAAAATTAATTGTTTAAAGACAAGTTTTGTGTCCAGTTCACGTTTTAAATTGAGGTTATGACGAAATTTTTCAGATGTCAAAAAATGGCAACGTCAAAAATGTCAATGTCAAAACTGTCACTTCACAACAGAAAATTTCGATGTGGTTTGACTCTTAAGACAACTCTGAGTTGATCACGAAGGCGGTGACACACAAATTGAGTTCAGCGGCTACGAAGTTTATATGAAAAAGGCAACGTAACAAAAACAAAATTCCGAATTTTCCTAAGAAATATTTTCTTCAAGTTGATTTCACATACAATCTGTACTGAGTGCGTTTATCGATTTCGGTGTCACCCGTCTTCGTGGGTGGCTTAACCTGTTCTTTCAGAACCTCGGCTATCTCTACACGAAAACAACACACACACACACACACACACACACACACATTCAAGAGATGACTTTTCATTGTCATTTGTCATTTTGTTCTATTGATAGGGGCCTTGGAACGTAAATATAACTTTAATAGGAGCTGTTATCTTTAAAGTTTATAGAGTTTAAAGTTCATCCTGTCAGAAGTGAAAAACAATGGAACCGAAGACGAAAAAACTAAAATTAAAAGAACAACCAGCACAGGCCCTTTTGGATCTCAACGACGACTGCATCTTTAAGATTTTGTGGAAGTTGCCAAAAACTGATTTGTGTTCGATGAGCTTCACTTGTAAACGGTTGCAACAATTGGTATTCGAACACTTTCCACGTCAATATACGGATGAACAGGTCACCATCTCCAATCAAGAGTACATATATTTTGACATAAAAGAAAAGTTGATGAAGAAAAACTTTACCAAGTGCATTCCAAATGTTCTCATCGAAACGCATGGGACACATGAAAATTTGCAACAAATGTTAGATTACGTTGATGCTAAATGCTGTCCCAATTTCCGTGAACTTAAGTTGGACATCACGGGGCTATTGAAAGAAGTCCACGTTCAATCAATAAGAGGCCGCCTTCAAAATTTGTCAAGGTTGATCATTACTTCACCTCACAACCGGCTGGATATTCACAATGTTCTATTGAAGTACTGCGAAAATCTCGAAGACTTGCAGCTGACACTGTATTCTAGTTTTGACCAATTCTGGATGTTGAATAAGTACCCAACAATTAAGAAGTTGACCATTGGATTGATGACGGAAGAATCAATAAAATGGTTCGATGCTTTCGCTAAGAAATTTTTCCAACTGAATCCTCAAATCAAAAGCATTCGTTGTTTGGGAATCGAATGTGGAACGGAATGGAACCTATTCATAAAAACCGTCTTGCTAAATGTCACCAACTTAGAACGATTGTCTTTGATACCTGCGCACAGAAACATTATTACCAACTGGATTCCCATTGTCAATCAGTTAGTTTGCTACACCAAACAAAATCCAATCAAATGGCTCCATCTCAGTATTGGAATTCAAATTAAAGACGATGTTTGCTCGGCACTGAAGACACTGAATGCAGTACAACCAATCAGTGAATTGGATTACTACTTCAATGGCTGGCCAAATGAATTGGAAATGATATCCCAACTCAAATCTTTACAACGATTGACTCTTAAATGTACTCACAACTACACAATTGGAGAAGAATTGTTGAATACGCTATCCAAGCAGCTACCAAATTTGCAAGATCTTGCGCTTTGTGTACGAGACCATTTTTATCGTTTTCAATTGGATTACAATGCGATTTATTCGCAATTCCTTCAAAATGAAAAATTTAACTTTAACAAGTTGCCGCCCGAACACGTTTACTTTTCACCCGAATGATTTGATTGCATTGAATGAATGCAGATCATCGATCTCTTGTGCATCAGCCGTTCTGATTCAGTGCGAATACCTTGAAGATTTTGAAAAACCAGCATTCAAATGTCCATCAGTCAAATCTGTTGTGATTGTTAAGTTTAAAAAAACGATTATCCGATACCGTGAAGTACGTGGATAGATATAGAATTTGAGCTATAAATATCAAAATAAAATTTAAAATGGAATTTGTGTTTTAATTTAAAAATTGATCTTTTGATTGGCCACCGTCCTAATTTAAAAAAAAACTTTTCCCCGCAAAATACTTAGGCTCTGACTGTGACAACGATTTCTTGGTAGAATCCGGAATCTGGATTTCTAATTTATTTTCTAATTGACTATTTGACATACATTTTTTGTGCGTCATGTGTTTTGTGGAAAACTAACATTCCTTTCTAAAAAATTAAGACAAAAGTTAATTGAAAGTACCGACACCTTTGAGCGCCTATGACCTCAAAAATGTCACAAATCCAGCAGAAATCCAAAAAAAATTGATGGAAGTGAACATAATCCGTAATAATGGAATCATAGGAACTTAATCTCTGTTCATCTCAAAAATGCCACAAATCCGACAGAAAACGAAAAAAAATTGATGGAAGTGAACATAATCCGTGATTTCTAGGATTGGGAACGGGTGGAAATTCAGGATGGAAAGTTATTGTAGGTTCTACTTACTAGTGGGTATTGTAACACTTCGTCCACATTTTAGGCAAAAAAATCCAAAAGAATCACTTTATAGTTTATAGAATTAGAATATGCAAAACTTGAGACAAAAAAATGTAATTTTGCTACTCTTAGCTTCCAGGCTCGTATCTATGATCGCTCTGAAAAGCTTATACTCGGCCGGCTAGATCTGCAAGTACTAGTCTTCAGCTTTCCAAAGAGCCCCATTTCAATGAAATATGTTTCGATTTAACCAGGGAAATTGGGGTCGAAGTTAGCGGTTTTCTTGGGTTACTTTTTTGGGATCCCCCAATATCTAGGGCATTTTTCCAGTCCCAGAAACAAGTTATCCCCTAAAATGTCGGCAATGAATGAGGATTTCATCCAAATCAAACCCCATAAGAAAATAAACCGGTTATTTTACCGGTACTACCGGTTCGCGACATCCACAAAAAAAAAATTAGTTCCACAACTTTGACCCCTCTATCATATTCCATTGTCAAATTTTCGATAAGTTCTCCAGCGCGCGGATGGACTTAAGAACCCAGACTATGTGTGGCGGGGTAGGTAATGTCTAAATTTAATTTTAGATTTTGTACAGTCAATCTTTCGGACTTGAAGTTAACGAAAATGTCTTCTTCTGCGACTAGGTTTGGTGCTGGTGGGATCGTGAGTACAGCATATTGTTTGCTATACGAATTGTACACGTTACGTTTAACTAGGAAACAGGTTAATGGACTGCTATCACATACAGATTCGCCTTGTTCATTAGGTATGTCAGTTTGAGTGGCCATTTTGCGTGATCTGTAATTCTGTCTTTCCAAATTTTATGTATCTTCGGTACACTCAACCGCTGGGAGATTTGTACGATTGGTATGAGGATTATTTACGAGACGAATAAGAGGTTGATGCAAAAGCCGGTGGTGGGCAGACAATGACAAGGCAATTAGGTTGTATACTGCTGAGAAAGTGGGTAATGCAAAGTCAATCGACCCATTTAAGTTTTAGCTTACAGTTTCAACATAAATTCGGATATTTTCTGTTGAAAAGCCCACGAGTGGAATTGGTCAAAGTTTGATGGGAATCTGACATATTCAATCTGTGGCATACTGTCGAGTACGTCTCAAATTGTCCACTATCACCAGTACCAAATTAAAATTTTACTTTCGATTGATTTGTTGGAACATTTGTCTTTTATTTAGTCTAGCAACATGACGAATTGGGCAAAGTTTGATGGGAACCAGTGGACAATTGACGCGAATGTGCACCACATGATGCACCTGATAGTTAGTTGTGATATATAATGACAAACAATAGGGTGGGGAACATCGTCCTTCTTATTCATCTCCTTGCACCGGAATTACCAGTCGTTATTTCTTCACTTTAATTTCTTTTACTGCAATATTTTGCTTAATCAAACCGATAAATTTGCATGCAAATTCGTGTACAAAAGAGGTTTAATCACAATTTTATTCGGTTCAAATGAAATTCTAGCCAAAAGAATTATATTTATGGAATTAACTTATAAACATTGATTCTGTGCATGGCCATAGTCAAACGAGTATACTAATGAAAGCCAGTGAAAGCAAATAAACATTTCCATAACAAAATACATTATTCATTTATGGCGCTTAGGGTGAAACATAATGGTTACGTTTTTTGAAAAATTTGTGCCATATCATCGGTCGTGTTTTGCTTAGCCTGAAATTTAACTTTTGATATTGACCCGTCTTTTCAACCTATCGCGAACAGACATTTCACTCGTACATTAACCAAATCTGTTACTTCTTTTGATCAAAATACAATTTCTATAATCTTTTAGATCATTCATTTCGCTGTTTAAACCTGCTAAAGATCAACATTTATTGTTGTCGCTTTTGTCGATAACAGATGAGACGGAAAATAACAGTTGATCGTAGAATAATTGTGTTCGACAGTTTATATATCTCTTATTCTATTTGTTCGGGCATCTGCAACATATTGCTAGAAACTTCACCTGATTGAAACTTCCAAAAGAACTTACTTTTTTCGTAGTAGACGGAAATAATACAAATTCGATTATAAAATCACGCCGTAAAGCTTGCATGCTTTCAAAAGCTATACGCGAAACCGACGATACAGCTTCGAGGCACGTTTTATTACTCGATGTTTTGTTTAATTCGATGTTGATTTGCTTGAAATGATTTACCTAACTAAATTATGATGAAATTATGGATAAACTTTAAATGCTGGCAAACACGCCGATTGCATAGTGTAAATGCCCGCCCGGTACAACCAACCAGCTCTATTTTACAAAAGTAAATACCAATTTTACAGCCTTTCATTTGTTAAATGTGCAGTTTTTTTTTGTTCCAGACGATTCACCAGGTCTTAATTATCGTAAGCAATCAGACCCAGAGAGTATATTTACTAGATTGACACACATAAGAGAGACTCTGGTTGGCTTGTGTCGTCATTCTTTATAATTCAAGGAGAGGCCTTGGCCAGCTGATGAATTCGGCACTGCATATTTCAATTTATTTATTACTGTACTTACAAACGGGTCTGAATAGAGAGATTTCCCTTGCGTAAAATGTGTTTGCGTTACGCAGATGCTTTCCTGTTAAATTTCCAAATCAAACAAAATTCATGTTACAAAAAGGGATGGGTGAATGGGTATTTATAGCTCTACACTTTTATCGCAAGGCTCAATGAAAATGGTCTGTAAAATCATCAGATTCTGATCAGAAAATCGAAATTGTTTTCAGTTGATCTTGGTGCTAATATTTCAGGAAGGCTTTCAATTGAAGCGTCGATTGTTTACTCAAAATTAATCTAGAGGCAGCGATGCTCTGTTTTTCAATCAAGTAAAATTTTGTACGCCTTGGCCACAATAATTCGTCCATAATGTTGCCTCATTTCGGAAGTCTCATCTAACTCTTCGATCAGAAATCATCGAGAAGAGATTTTGTTTAAAATTGTTAGTCATCTGTTATCGACAACGACGAATCAAAGTGCTGCGATCTGCGCTCTTTTATTAACATCAAAATGTGTTTATGTAAAGACCAATGAAGTAAAAGATTTTGTGTTCAACTGGACATTATTTCGAACAAAACGGGGAAGAGGCATTGAAGCTTTTGACTTTCTCTTGATTATCCGAGATTCATTTTATTTTTCATTACCATTGTTGGTGTTATAAAAAAACGACTCACTCGATCCACCATAAACACTGTACCCAACCCAATTAATATGAGTCGTAATTTTTAATTACATCAAAAGCTCAGCATTCAGCATGTGTATATATACTGTGTACATTATATGAATTGACCAAAGTAATAACTGCTGCGAAGAAAACATTTTCCCTTAATTTATTTCAGAAAAATTGAAATTTTTTTTTTATTCCACCTTCGAGTAACAACATATCAAGCCTGTTCAGATTTTCACATGTTCGTGAAAGATAATTCCATTTCAAGCGAATTAAACATGTAAAAGCACAATAAACTTTATGGTAATTAAGCCCTGTTTCATATTAAATAAATAGCATGGACATTATGGTAAATAGATATTGTACCTCGTCGTACTGTTTTTATGTGTACCAGTACACTCCACATAGTATTATTTCCGTATTTCTTCATTCCGTGCATGAACTTCGTTATAGTTTAGTTTGTGACAAATAATCCAATTTCCATTTTCCTATTATTTATTCAATGACAAATTCATCTCTCACGTTCACTTGTTTGACATACAAACAAAAAAAAAAAACAAAACTTCACAAAATGCTTTCTAACACATTAATTAACGATGTAACTTGAGAATCGATTGTAATATTTTATCAAAATGTCACCACGACCCTACACAATCCAATTTTCATTGACTCTTTCCCATTTGCCAGTATACACACGCCTGAATGTGACACGAGCAAGTGATATATATTTTTGCGGGGTTCTGTTTTTTTTTCGGCAAATTTCTCATGAAAGTTAGTGGTTTTTGCTTCGGCGTTTTTCTTGCGCTTCGCATCATTGATAAGAGAATAATTTATCTACAGGGATAATAGCCTGTGTCTATAAATGTACACAAGAAATGGACGATATGAGAATTACGGTTTTTCGTACGCAATGTAGTCTCCTCATCAGAAATTATTGTGCGAAAGGCTGTTCTAATGTGACATGATTAATCAGTACGACCGGAAGTTTTAATTAATTTGAAATATACGGATGCCAGATGTAAAGCAATAAAAAGTGTCGTAGTGTCGCATATCATTCGATTACCAGTGACAACTGCCATATGCTTTGTACGAGCAATTCAAATTTATTGATTGATCCTAACAACAACAATAACAAAAAATAAAATAATTTAATTGGATGATGTTAAGTGTTTTCAGTAGAATGCCTCGGAATGGTGTTGTAGGGAACGAAAAAAATCAATCTTTGCCACTTATAACAAGAGATCCATTTTTTTTGTGAATACAAAGATACGAATGGAGAAATGGTGTAAGGAAGTGGAGTTTACGATGTCATTTATCAGATTCGGCGAGAAAGACATTGGAGGAGTTTTATTATTGAAATAATTCAATATACAAGAACCGTTCATATACAATCTTTCACCAATGCTCGCATTCGTATTTTACGTACGTGTGTTAGGAAAAGCTTTGCAGGCATTTGATGTTTCGTTTAACACTTTGTAATACACTTAAAAAAATTAAGGGAGTATCACATTTTCATTTTCAACAGATTTGACAGTCTTGATATTGAATAGTTGATTGGTTTTGTCCCAGTTATATGTTATACAAAAGTACAAAAGTGTGTGCAAAAAAAATTCGACTGGAAAAGTTCAAAAATTTCATACAAAATATTATCTGTAAAAACTCTGAAGTTGAACGAACTATCTTCCGATTTAACAGTGGGTCAGGTCCCTTAACTGATTTCCCGTATCGACGTTTACATTCACGTCAGGAATTCATAAGACAGAAATTTTGGGATCTGCTCTAAGTCCGTGTGTAAGTATTTTTACGTGTTACGGCATGTTTCTTTTTCATTTACATTGCCTAATCACGTAAAGCATTGTACTCACGAGGTTCCCAGTTGTTATTTGACAACTTGGAACCTTGGAAGTAATATACTATTATTCTCAATGACAATAGTTTTAAGTGAAAGGAATCGTCTCGAAAAAAAACCTTAAAGACTCTGAAAATACTTACAGCCATGCACATTTAGAAGTACCGTCGCGTCGTATTATAAATTTATTTTTTCTCCAACTTCTCTTATCTCCATAACGAGTATATGGAGAACTGAGAGAAATAAGCAAAATAAGAGATAGAAGAAATGTATAATAAAGACGGTACTTTTAAATGTGCATAGCTGTAGAGTAAATGAATAGTATATTTCAACATACCCCAATACACACAAGATGTGTGTGCACGCGCGGGCGAAGCCCAAGCGAAAACACACATCGAGTGTGTATTGGGATATTTTGAAAGATATTTTTCTGTAATAATGAGAGTGTGTTGGTGCATTCCTTCCCAACCGTTACTTTCCTTCCCAACCGTTACTTTCCTTCTCGACCGTTTACTTTCCCTATCATAGCTCACCAATACACTCTCACGTAAAAAAAAATATTTGTCAGGCTTAGTTAATTCTTTAATAAAATGATAACTTCATGGCCGAATTAACCCAGGCCCGGATAACTTCAGTAATTCTCAGTGGATTTTCAAAACCCTTTTTTGAATTCGACGAAAAATTAACCTGTTACGGACGGCTGTCATCTGTTATCAACAATGACAACAATAATAAACGACACGCTTTGACTAATCAGGTCTTATATAAAGCAAAAAGCATGTTAAAAACAAATGAAGTAAAAGATTTCTGAAATCAATCTCTAAAAATCATCGATCAAATGAAGTAATAGATCAGATAGTAAAACTGATAATATGCTTGCCGTCTGTGACAGGTTAAATTATTTGGTTAAGATCGTTAATGGGAAATACTGTAGTATTACACCACGAGTAATAATCTAGGATTTATTACGAAAAGAGTTTTTTGTTTGATATTTTGGTGTCGATGGTAAAAAAAATAAAGTTTCAACGAGTGTGAGGGCCGTAATTAACAACGAGTTTCACTTTTATTCAAGATGAAACAAGAAAAACCCTTTCGTTCCAGCGTCTTTTAGCAGACAATAAGGCTTAAGGATCGCTTGTTAGAAGATGAAGGAATAAGTTTACTTTGTTTATTCTAAAATTTGACATGATAAAATTAAAGGAATGAACAATTAATGACAAAGCGAGACAAAGAGCTGCTTTGAGCAAGGCCATTTTATGATATTACAAACATTACAAAAACCTATTTAAGAAATGATCACAATTAATAATTTTTTTCATTTAATTTAAGAAAATCAATCAAGTGACCTCACCCACCCAAAAGGTGATCCTAGAAATTCTGCAATTCTGCAGAAATTGTGAAAAATGAAAAAGAACGTGTGACCTTTTTAAATAACAAAAAAACATTGAAAGACATTCACGAGAATAATGCAACTAACCGAAGCACTTCAAGCAAATGTGATCATAGTTGACAGCTGCCCAATAGAATGCTGCTTTGTATGAAATAGTCGCGGAAATGGTTTTTTACTTTACAGTGACACACTGTCAATTTTCAGTATCCTATTTAAAGTACCACTCATGCATGAAGTGCGTTGAACTAACCCATAAACATTTTCACTGTCCACCTAAAGGCGAAAGGTTGTTTTGATCGTTCATTACTATACACATAATATGATATTATCAAAAATTTGAATTTCGATGTGGGTGGGTACCTGTAAAAATTTTGATCTTTTTGTTGTTGCTAAGATTCATTTAGAAAGGTGTGTCGTCTGATAACAATAGATATTTTTGCTTCATTCTACACGCTATGCAAATGCCCAAATGAATTTGAATTTTAGTGCGTTTTCTAGAATGCGGAAAGCATTTGGTGACAACGTTTATCATCATAAAGTTTTATATCTGGGTGTATCCAAATAAGCAAATTTTGAGTCATTGATTGATATTGAAAAAAAAAACGTTTTGTGCAAACTGCGCTAATAATGGATTTATCAAATTTCTATATTCGGCACCTATCGTCGCGTCGACCTTGTCATTTGCGTAATGGTTCTATTGTAGTTGATGATCGATTTATAAGTAGAATCAATGACTGAGAAGATGATATAAATTCTGAACAAATTTTCAAACTCAGTCAGTTCTTAGGGAGTACTCGGGCGGCGGTTCGGAGGCTAATCTTTTTGAGTTTCGTATTCATAGTGCTGTGGTTACTCTGTGATTTGTTTGCCTGTTATTACATCTTAATTTAACGTGTAATTAAATTGCATGAATTTCTGATGCTGTGATTGAAATTCAATTTTTTTTTTGTATTTGAAGTAGATTTTGGAAACGAATTGACGAATTCAATAGACGAGTTTTGTATTTGAAGTTTTGCAATCAAATATTAAAATGATTCTAAAATTTGGAGCAATACTCGTGGTGAGTTAATGCAAAAAGGGTCGAGTATTCGACCGCCCGGTTGAGCAGCTGGTACTTTATCCGACTTTACCAAATAAAAATTGTTTACACAAAATTACGAAAATAGAAATTGAGGTCCGGAGGATTCCTCAATGAGGAAACCAATTATAAGAATATTTTAGATTTTTCGAATCATTCTGAAGTGTTGAATAATGATCGCAACCACCAGACTATAATGAAGAAAATGATGCAAATCAAGCCAATCAAAGTGACGCAATTCGGTTTAGCTATTTTTCAGCTGGTCCACTCATACAAACTCTTTTAGACCCTTTTTAAAGTAAAATTCCATAAATTTATCAATTTTACCGAATTTCGAAACACATATAGACATTGAAGCTCGAGGGGCAGATATTTGTAAATTCTAAAAAACAATTTTCTGAGAATTTTCAAGCATTTTCCTATCGTTTTCTAAGGATTTTTTCTGATTTTCAAGGATTTTCTTCTTTTGATTGGTTTTTATTGAGCCTTTTAAAGGATTTTTTTTTAGTTTTGCGGACTTTCTATGGACTTTCAATGAATTTGAGGATTTTCCTTCGTAAAATTGTAGGATTTTTATTTGACTGACAAAGGACGTCGTATTTTTTACTGACATAACGAAAAGTTCGAAAGTTTTATTAAAAAGCCAAATTATCTTAAAATTAACAACAATATCGTTTTTCAGATCCAACTCTTTTTTAGTAATTGTTTAACATATGCATATGATGATGGCAGCTACCATCCAGACAACAGAGGTCAATATATACCGGATAATAGCGGGAGATACATTTCAGACAACAGTGGCCAATATATTCCGGATAATAGCGGGAGATACATTCCAGACAACGGAGGATTTTATGTACGTCAACCTGTGTCGTATGAGTTAACTTACAATCCCCCATCTGTGCGCTTAATTGAACCCATCAGAGGTTTCGGTGGAAAAGGAAATTTCGGTGGACCGCAAAGGCCATTGCCACCAGGACCAAAAGGACCGACAAAACCAAATCGGCCAACAATTATTGATCGCAGGACGCTCATTTCTTACGTTGGATGAAATTTATATTTTCTAATGTAGATTCATATCAATACAATGCACTTACTCTTGATTCCAATGCTTGACAATGAAAATTATATTAGATTCAATAAGTTATTGTAGCCCGTTGAATTATTAGCAATGAAGAAAAATTAAAAACATTAGCAATGAGATCGGACTTTTCAGATAACCCGTTTCTGGCAAGGTTCTGAAAGAACAGGTTGGACACCTCTTAGTTGATCACGAAGGCGGTGACGACTTTAACTTACCAAAAAAAAAATTGTTCAAGTTGTAATGAGTGGGTGTCTTAACCTGTTCTTTCAGAACCTTGGTTCCTTGTACTTCCATAATCAAAACAAAGCGTATCGACGGGTGTCCATCACCTTCGTGGGTGTCTTAACCTGTTCTTTCAGAATCTTGGTTCCTGGTACTTCCACAATCAAAACAATGACTCACCAAGTGACATTTTCTTCATACAAAATTTGTCATTTTGTGTATCATTGTGAATCAATAAGATTTTCCTAGTATTAACACGATTAACACTTGCATTTGAGACGTCAGAAATACGTCTTATTTATGATAAATTAGGTTAAAATTTCAGCGATTATTTGTCAAAATTCGAATTTCAAAGTTCGAAACGTTCCCAATTTTTCGACGTCGGCGAACGTTGACGACAAACAAAATATGTTTTTCAGATCAAATTCATTCAAGTTATATTTTTATCAGGAACATTAGATTAATAGAATTTGCTAGTAAATTTGATGCGTTAGTATTCAAAGTATATCTTTTAATACCAAAAACGGTACCATCACCTTACGTATCAAGTGGCACTTCTTCTCCCATTATTTCTCATTTAAAAATGGGGAATAAGAACTGAGGAAACAATCTTTTAATGCCCCTTACCATAATTTACCTTATTGCGGTCAGAGCCGTATTAACACGTTGGGCTATTGGGGCTCTGTCTGCGGTACATTGGAAGAGAGGCTATTCATTGGATATTATTTGGGTGTTGAACACAAAATGCAATCGATCGATTTTCATGTAAAAACTAAAATGCTTAGGGCACCGATTGATCGATACGACAGTAAGAACTGTGGTGGTAACTTTCGAGAATGTTTCGCAAATTAGACAGAAGTCATTTTCTATATTGAGTGAATGCAGTGGAATATTTTGGCCGAACTATTGATAGACTTTGTTAAGTCTTGAAATAACATTACATGCAGAAAAAACAAAAAATCGAAAAATTTAAGATCGTTGTCCTCATTATCGTTCACGTCGCATTTAAACACCAATGACATTTAATTTCTTCTATGCCTTATTTTACTGACTCTACACGGTGAGCTTTAAAAAAAATTTTATTCGACCTCTCGTGGACATGGGATATTTTTATGGGAATGTGCTCAGGGGCCTCCCAGGATGACGAAATGACTATTCCCAAAATATTTCGATGGGAAAATATTTAATTAGATCGATTTTTCGTTTTTTTTGGGACCTGCGGGATGCTTCGAAGACTGTTTGGACCCTACTGGTGACTCGTTTGAACACAAAAATATAGTTGCTGTTTAGCCTGAGGTGTAAGCTTTACAGCGGTACCAATCATGATATTCATGACTACCAACAAACATCTTGTATGAGGCATAGTCATTATTAGTCTCTTTATAATACTTTGTCTATTTGCTCACGGTGCAAATTGTCTCTTTATAATACTTTAGCTATTTGCACACGCTGCAAATAGAATTTGTATTATAAATTAGACTATTTGCACATTGTGCAGCGAGCCTTTTTCCTAAAGTATATACTTGCCCATTCATCGATTACAAGTTATGTGTACAAAATTATACTTTATGTTTTCATACTCGAGTATATACCATACTCGGGAATTGCCTAAATATCTGCTCTTAAACTTCGAAGTCTGTTTTACAATTTTCAGATGAAATATAGATGTTGTTCGTGTTGAACTGTACGATCTTTACGATAAGAAATACAAATAATTCAAACTAATTTATGTTGTAAAGACTGAAAATGTGAAAGGTAGAGATGAATGCACGTTAACAACTTGTGTTATCCATCGCACGAAAGGGGTATAATGATGGTCAATCAAATGAGCAAAAAAATATGTTGAAGGCGAGATTGAAGGTAATCGTGGCCACGCCTCGGTAATTTAGTTCCACATCGATTAACTAAAAGTTTTTCAAAATGGATTGAGAATTACTCAAATTATTTTGTTCACAACGAAAAATGGTTACAGATTTTTTCGGTATTTTCTTGGGTAAGGCCCTGCTTTCAGTCAAGCAAGGGAACTATAAGAATCTTGTTTTTGTCACTCTCAGCTAGGCATGGGCGATAATGATAATGATTATCGATAATTATCAATTATCGATAATCGATAATTATCGACTTTTTTTATCGAAAATTATCAAAACAATATCGATAATCGATAATTATTGATATTTCGCTCCGAAAATCCGATATTTATCGGTATATTCCGATATATCTGTAGATTATAATGAATTTTCAGATAAATATCAAAATATCGATACAGTCAAAGGCAGTTAATTTTCAGCAAAAATTAACTTCAGCTGTTTTTCAGCTGATCCATACAAACAATCACAACCATTATACGTCTTTATACGGTTTTACCACTATCATGCGCGTGCGTGTAGCAGCTTCAACCGTATGAACAAGGAAAACCAGTTTTGATTGTATGTGTGGATCAGCTGAAAAACAGTTGAAGCCAAATTTATGCTGAAAATTGACTGCCTTTGACTGTATTTTGATAATTATCGAATTTCGATATTTTGATAATTATCGATAATTATTAAATTATCGATAACGATATGATTAATCGACTATCGATAATTCCTTTCGATTGATATTATCGATAATTTTGAACGTCTCCCATCCCTACTCTCAGCCAGAACTATTTAAAAATCATCGCATTTCCCGGCATTTTATGGGGGACCATTTATAAATGACGTCGTCCGCTCTCCCTCAGTATAAGACGTCATTTATGAATTCAAATTCACTATAAGGGTAAAGCAACATGCATGCCTTACCACACCGCTTTCAACGACTATGATCATAAACTGCAGTTCAATTACTTTTTTGGACGTATTTAAAAAGCGATTTATTTATTTGTTACATAGACTTAACCTTCGGGTTTATTACTTCCATCGATGTCATTATTTTTGTCGTCATTATCGATAACAGATGAATTGCCTTATGTTACAGGTTAACAATAAAATCATTTGAATTGGTTATGAGCGGAATGACGTAGTGGCCTCACAACTCGAAAATTAAAAAACGAAATCAATTAAAAAATCACGATCCTTGGTAGACCTAGTTTTTTTTGGACCCCTCCCCTTCGTGAAAGTTAATAGATTAAAAAAATCCATCCCCCTAATATGTAAAGTCTGTCGGTCAACCACAGTCGTAACTCGGTGTGTTTGGGACTAAACCTACCTTGCCCGTTTCTCTTCTATATACTCATTGAAGAGTATAACCTGAAGTGAATCATAACTCGCTTATCCATGAAGCAATCGTCTCCTCCTCGTCTTTTCTACCTCTGTTATCATTCCTGAACCCAATACCACATTTGTCGTCTTAAGAGAAAGACGCACAGGGTTTAGAGGGTCTACGGATTATCTGTGCAAGAAAAGAAATTTCGTCCATTGATCCATCGTTCACTCAGAGTTTCAGCGTCAGTTTCTCACCATATTCAAGACTTCAACCGAGCTAAAACAGAACAATGAAGACCACGAAAGAAGGGCCATATTCTAAGTCCAAGTACAGTCAAATCCGCGTAAAAACGCAAGAGCGAATTAAACAAAAAACAAAAAATTGTCCGAGTCTCGTTTATCCCTAGAGTACCTAGAGACACCGTTCGTTCCGTATGTGAAAAGCATACCAATTATTGACCTCTATTTGGTCGTTTTTCATTCTTTATCAACAATTGAGTAGATATTTAATTCAACGAACGCTTCAAAATATTATCCGCAACTATCTCACACGTTTAACACATGAGGTGTATAGCACAGATCTTGTAAATAATGAAGCGCATATCAAAACGAATAGCTATTCATCCATCGAATGATAAATTGAAGTAGAAATAACATATGAGCAACATGAACCCTCAATGCCAACACCCCATATCAATATTTTAAATGTTGGAATTTCTAAAAATATCTTTCGCACCATATAACCAGAATGGTACCTTCATAAAAATTTCTTGAAGGCATTATTCCTGTTCCTTACCTATTCAAATCAATCCAACCCAGAAACATCAATTATGCATTTAGTGAATGGATGACAACAAACATTCACATTATAACCTAGACGATTTACCGTGCCAAGTTTATACATGGAATGGAATTCTACAGGGCAAACGCTTTTATTTACAAAAGGTGGTACATATTCAACTATTCAAAGCGACTATGTAAATGAAGCACTATGACAAAGCATACATAAAAATAATGGAAAGCAACATTTTCCACAGACATGTACGTTACATGGATTTTCTTTTCATTTCGTTAGCAGTTAAGTCAATGTTTGCTGTGAATTTTCTTATCGACTTTCCTTTAAAACTTTCAGTTGTTTCCAAGTAAAAACCAGCTCGAAATGAAGATTGACTCATTGGCTTTTATAGTTTTTTATGAATGAACTAAGGAGATTGAGATTGAGCTGAGTATTCTAACATAGCATTTTGTTGTAACCATTGGAAATTGGCTAATCAACTGTTATCAAACAACGATGACAAAACGAAGCTTTGACCTATGGATTTACTTAGTAGTTAAGTCGATAAAGTCATTTTCAACAGAAACGTTTACAAGAATCAATCGCTAAAATCGCACCCAAGAATACTTCGTTTTATAACATGACTTGTCATCGTCGGTCTATTAGACTTATTATCGTTGAAGAATTAAGTCTTTCTCTTCTTGTTAGAAGTATTTTGGGTGCAATTTATGCGATTGATTCTTGTAAGCGTCTGCCGTTATCGACTTCACTCTAGTAGAAAGTTAAAACAAATGAAGTAAAAGATTTTGACGAAATTATTGTTTCCAAAAGGCTTAATATGAAGCAAATAGTCTGTTCGTTAGCCTTTAGGTCAACGTCTACATTTTGCTTACGCCACACTTTGATTTTTTTTTAAATCTTATTAACGTTTAAGACTCGGAAAAGATCAGGTCGGCTAGAACTTTACCTGGATTTACGTGAAACATGATTAAATGAATTTTGACCTGCCCCGAAATGAGCTGAAACCTGATTTCGGATTTCAGGTCCGACCTGTCAAGTCAGGTTACAGGTTGACCTGCAATTTTTGACAGAATTGTATAACAATTTCTTAAAATTTCAGGTTTCAAACCTGACAGGTTTGAGAAATTCAGGTTCAGGTCAGGTTGCTTCAAAGCAAAAAACCTGACATGACTAAAATTTTCAGATCCAAGTCGCAATTTTAAATTCACTTCTTTTCTTAATTTTACTTCAAAGAAACCAATCTTTGGTGTGTTCCTACATATAGCTCTTTCTGGAAATCATCTTACAGAACCTATCACCACATCCCCTACAAGGGCCGTTAAAAATGCAGGAGTATGTGAATAATTAATGGCTTATGTGGAAACTTTCCCGACAAGATTTTAACTTTCTTCGCTTCTTTCCAAATTAACAAGATGTCGTTCTGTCTCCCAACCCAACATCTTTTCAATTCATTGGTTCAATTATTTGTAAATAAAGTGACTCGGAAATTTCATGCAAAATTTTCTATCTCTAAGCTGGCAAACAACCCTCCAACGTTTTTAACGGCTCTCAGTGCTTCTGGTGCTACTGTAGATATCGCAATTAAATGATTTTCTAAACATTTACCATAGTCAATAAAATGAAAATTCCACTCAGCAAGTTGACTAATCCCATCCAATAACAATTAAAACCGAAACAATTCACAACAATAGCGCAAATAAAAGACGACTTTGCAATAATGTATGTCACAGTCACATTAAATAACATTGCTTTTGCCATCGCTTTTAAATTACTTCGACAAAGTAGAGTCCTCTATATGACCCAGACAGCCGAATGTTAAAAGAAAATTTTAAATGATAGGAGATTAAAAAAAATTTATGATTCAGCATTCAGTCTGAGATTTATGTTCACCTTACCCATTGCCTTACCCCGATAAACGTATATTTTCATCAGACGAAATCTGGAGATGTTGCGCAAGAACATTATCATGTTTAGACGGAACATAAAATTTTTTTAAAGTCACTCTCAGAAAGATGATATATTAGACTGAATACTATCTATACCTACATGCTATTCGTACACAATCTGTCTATAGTTTAGAGGACAGATAAAGGATCTCTGAAATTGTGTATTAGAAATCACTTAGAAATACTTGTAAATCCTTGTGGGAGGTGGATGGGAGATTTTCATTTGCATAAGTAAACATGTTCAACGACCCAAAGCTTCATTTACTTATGATGGCAATATGTTCATGTTTTTGGAAGTCGGTGCAAATTAGCTGAATTTTGTCTTTTAATTTAGTTAAAAGTGAAACGATGTCAGCTGGCTTGGTAATCAAAATTGTTTTAGAGACTGCTTTCAAATTCAGCAATTTTTTTTCACTTCTTTGGCTACAATGTTTGATAACAATACAGACCGAGAGAAATAAGAAGTCATCTTTCTGACGTTTATAATTAATCCAGCTTGTTCCACATCCACATGATCTGTAGTCCAAGTAACTGTTAGCCCGAACACTGACAACTACACCTTAATCCATAGATAGAATATGGACTCCTGAATCCAGACCAACAAAAACGTTGCATTTAATAGATTTCGAATGTATAAAAGGTGAAATTTTAATTGTTTGTATGGCGTAAGTGTTTAAGCGTTTAAGCTCATTATTTTACATGGAAACCATTCAAATGTTTGTTTCACACCGTAAGTGCGCTTCAGAATTTGAATTTTCGATGAATCGAGGGATGAAGCAATGAATTGAAATAGTATTTTTCGTACCAAGCCAGGAAATGAAGATTTTTTCAGCACCAGTCCTAAATTAGGACGTGTGCTGAAAAAATCCATTTCCTGTCGAGGTACGAACAACGTTTTGTGCATCGGACAACTGAAATAGACAAAACACATCAATTTACTTGAAAACATACACACTTCACATTCACCATATTAAATTTAATCAATCGTACAGTCATAGAAAAATGCATGTAATTCTTTTCCCGCACTATAAATCGTAAAGAAATGAAGTTTTTTCCCGCACGATATATAGTTCGGGAAAAACTGACATTTCTTAATGAAAAATCATGGCAAAATAGGTCGTATTTCAGTTGTGGGATGCACAAAATAAATTTCAACTAATTCTTATATGGTAATAAAGCAAGTTTACCGAATACAACGTTGCCTTTGATTTGGTTGTTGTGCGTTTCATTATGAATTTGCAGCGGACTTACGGTGTGAATTTCCAATCGTGAACAAAGTGTCTGCTCATTTTCACTGCACATATTTTCAGGTTAGGTTCTCTCTGGATGATTTTTGACATTTCGAATAACATTGGACTTGACCCAACCACGTTATTAAGCATACATGGCATACATAGAGCCATGTAGTATGTATAGATCATTGTCAATGTCGTTTGAGCTGTCAAATAAGTTGACATTTTCACAAAGCTAACCTCAAATCGACCAAAAAAAAGTATTGGATGGTGAGACGCCACTGAAATTTTCATATATTTCAAGGGGCGGCTCTGTGAACGAAACATCTTTTGAGGTTAGCTTTGAGAAATTGACAACTTATTTTACACTTTTTGAGAGAAGAAACCACTATCATTGTCAAATCTATAGATCATCTTCAAGATACGGTACTTTCACACGTAACCTCACTTAAGTTTCGTAAAATGTTTCGTAAATTAATTAATTTGTATGAGATTTGTTTAACGTGGATGGCATTTATTGACGTGGATGGCATTTCAGACGGCCTTGAAGATGATTTGTAGTAACGTGGATATCGAATGTGGAACAGGTTGGATTTTAAACTCTGAATTAGGGGACTTCTTATTTTTCTCGGACTGTACGTCAATGAGTCTGTGAAAGTTGTACGACATAAGGATATCAATTATTCAACCAGCAAAAGTCTGTACGACACCAACATTAAAAGCAATACGGTGAATTTTCTCAGCCAAAGGAACATGAAAATTCTTTATAAAATTCTTTATAAAATTCTTTATAAAATTCTTTATAAAATTCTTTATAAAATTCTGATTTTTTTAAAAAAGATTTTAGAATATTCTGGGATTCTCTTACAAAAAAGAATCCACTATTATTATCTCTGAAAACGACGTGATATGTTTTGCTAACATAATAGCATAATCTCTTTCAGTTTTCTCATACAGACAGTAAGGGTCATTCATAAATTACGTACTCGAAAAACAATGACGAACTTTAAAAACCGTTCTCGCCATACATACGCAAAAATGTGATAAGTACAAGCTTTGAGAGAACTCTCCCCATTACTTTATGCATAATTTTGTGAATGCTCCCTTTAATGTTCGGTGCATGGTAGTTCAAATCCATATTTAACCCTGCTCCCGACGAATAATAAAACAAAATTAAAAATCGATGTGCTAAACTCACCATACACTATTTACCGAAAATTATTCAGCTGATGTTGTGCAATCAATAATCCGAAAAAATAATGAAAGCAACCAACATCAATTTTGGACGAGAGCAATTACATTAACTTCAATCCAATAACACTTCACACCAAATTTTTCGTTAGGTTTGTACACCAGTTTTCACATCCCGTATAATTTCTATTAAAAATTAAATCATGCACGAATTGAATTCGGAAATTTTATTAGTGTATTAAGCACAAATGTACAGAAAATATTTACAACGAATCTATAATAAGTCAGTTTATTGCCTCGTATTTAAACTCGGGTGAAAACAAAATTCATATTTGAGTATATTACCTAACTGCTTTTCAAAAAAAAGTCGGTTATTAATCAACACATCGAATGCCGCTTGTCACAAATATGTATACCAACCGAGTCCAAAAGCTTTTCTAAACGCAATTTAACGAGCTGTACGCTTTATATTTATACGTAAACGCAAACAAACGTATAACACACCACCCACATTTTATGCGAAAACAAAAGGAACAAAAATTAATTTTAAAAAAAACGAAAATAAAATGATTATTTTCAATTTTAACAATTTTAACCTTTACTGGTTAAAAATTTCAATGACAAAAAACATCCGGCGCGCGAAATATTATAACCGCATCCTTCCATCACAAAGGAGAATCGACGACTGCTGGGCTGCTGACTTTGACTAACGAGAAAATTGATACACAGTGACGAAAAGGGAAAAAAAAGAGATGAGAACAGTTTTATACTATATTTTGGTTAGAATATTCTCTCAAAAAAGAAACAGAACCATACTTTCACTGGAACACACAGCACATAAATTATATGGGTTAGTAGCAGCAGCAGAGCACCGCGTTCATACACATCTACAACATATATAACAGTATATTGTGTGGAAAATGAAAACATAAACATAGCCATGCGAGCGATTTGTTTAATGGAAAACTTTATCGACAGATTTTGAATGATTATTATATTTGTATGTGGAATCGAGCCCGTTATTACACACTTCTCAACGATACTCGCACAACATTTTCTTTGTCTAGTTATATCAGCAATTTGTTAAACTGCCAATTATCGCTTATTGAGCCCATGATAACGATTTTATTTATGATTGAAAGAAATGGTTTTTTAAATAATTAATGGACGGTAAGCAAATACTTTAAGGAGATATATGGCAGAGAGCACAATCTCCACCGATTGCCATTCCTTCTTCCATATCTGATTTCAACATTTGTTTGAGTAATAAGTTAAGATTTTAAACTTAATTTTGTGAAGGGAGGAAATTTCGAAGGTTATCATCGGTTAAACTCTCATGTCACTGGAAGGTAGAAAGGTCACAGACTTTTAAGTCGTTAGTCTTATGAATAATCAAAGAAAAATTACATTTGATTGTTTATGCAATATATGTCACCAATGGGGCATATCAAAGGCTCTATACCACATTTTCGATGAAGAGGCAAGTTAATTTTATTGTAATTCATGAGATATCTCAAGAGTTCAGGATGGTTATGAAATGGGCGACGCTCAGTAAATTTGGTTGTAATCAGTAATTTCGGCAATTCATTGGATTCCGTTGTTTACCTGTTACAGACGGATGTCATCTCTTATCGACAACGACAGCAAGAATAAACGACAAGCTCTGACGAATGAGGTCTATATAGCAGAGAGCATGTTCAAAACAAATGAATAAAGATTTCTGAAATCAATCTCTGAAAATCTTCGATCGAATAAAGTAATAGTTTGAAAGGTAAAACTGTTGATATGCTTGCTGTCTGTGACAGGTTAATAAAACACTTTGCTCCTGTTTAATCTAGCCGCTTTTACCATATTTATTCAACATTTTCTACAATTTCCCAAACAATTCCTCAATGTTTTTGACTTCCGAACTCGCTTCGAAGTCAAAGGGCGGATAATCTAGAAAATCCTGTTTCAACAAAAAAAAAAATCTCAAAATTTTTGAAAATTAGAAAATCCCAGAATCGAAAAGTCTTTGAAAAAAACGTCAGAAAACTAAAACTCATTAAAAAATCATTAACAATCCAGGAAATGAACAAAACTGAAAAAAACTCTTTGAAAGTCGATGAAAGTTGTTGAAAAATCAATCAAAAAACGGTAAATAAAGTCCTCCAAAATCAAAGAAAATCCTCAGGAAACCACTGAAAGTCTTCAAGATTTTTTTTATTTAAAATCTATTGGCAACGAAATTTACAAATATCCGCGCTGTCAGGAAAAAAGAACATCTTTAAACAGATATTTGCCAGTTTTAATTTTTTTTTTTTGGAGAAAATGTGTGCGAGTTCACCTTGCACGAAGTTGAAAAATTAGTTTTTGTGTGTCAGATTGTCCCTCTATTTTTAGTTTATTTCTCTTTTTGACAAATTTAACAAGTTGAAGTACTTGATTTGGCATTCACTTAGAAAACACGTCAATTACGCGTCGCATTTATAAAAATCTAGTATACTTAAGAACAAACACATTTTTGAAAATTTGTATAATTTTGTGGTGAAAAACAGGACACTCCCTATAATTGTCTAATTCTAAAACTGTCGCTTTTATTACCATATGCGAGAAATCAAAGTATTCCAGATAATTTTTCATAATTCTATAGAATATAATGCATCAACACAAAATCACTATTGAATCCTCACTTACTATCAACATGTGCATACAATATACACCAAACATTCTACCATTTTCATCTCGCTCG
>NW_023503943.1:0-9065 GCF_014529535.1 Bradysia coprophila | reverse complement strand
GGTTATGAGTTCCTTTGAAGTTAGTAGCATTGTCTGACACGATTGCGTTTGGTAATCCCCTTCGTGCGACAAATCGTTTCAAACAACAAATGAACCCGTCTATGGACAAGTCTATTGCGGCTTCCATATGAACTGCTTTTGTCGTGAAGCACACAAAGATGCAAATATATCCTTTAGTTACTCGTTTTCCACGAATGGTGCTATGAATTTCAACCGGTCCTGCGAAATCTACGCTTACGTTGTAGAACGCTCGTGCTATAGTTGTCCTAGATTTAGGCAGATCTCCCATGATTTGCTCCATCATTTTTGGCTTCGATTTTACACAGAGGACACAATTTTTCACGACCTCTTGCGCCAATTGCTTGCCTTGCTCTGGCCAGTATTTTTGCCTAGCTATCGCTAAGAGTGCTTGTGGTCCGGCGTGCATATTTTCACGATGTAGCTGCTCCAATATTAATCTTGTCACATAATGTTTCCTTGGTAGTAATACTGGATGTCGCTGATCGAATGAAATTTCGGCTGTTCGTAATCTTCCACCGACTCGTATTAGACCGTCTGCGTCTAAGATTGGTGAAAAGTTAGAAAATCGACTTTTCAAATGTTTTCCTTTGCTTAGCAAATCCAATTCTTCAGCAAAACAGGTTTTTTGGACGTGTTTGAGTATTACGCGCATCGCTGCTTTTAATTCCGTTATCGACAATGTTTCATTTGATTGCTCTCGTTCGCCATTGTTTTTTCTCAGCATTCTCAGCGCGTACGCCACAATTCGTTGAAGGACTCGAATAGAATTTCTATGATTGATCCTGTCTATGAAATTGGCTTCTGGTACTGAAGCTGTTAGCACCGTTTTAATTTGCTTTTCTTCAGTGATTTCTCTGATGAATGAGGCTTTCATTTCTGGCCAATCTTCTTTTTCTTTTTAAGAATTCTGGTCCTTCCCACCATAGCTTGGATTCCAACAGTTTTTCAGGTGTCATTCCACGTGACACTAAATCTGCTGGGTTAGACTTCGTATTGATATATCTCCAATTTTCCGGCTGAGTTTTCCTTTTTATTTCAGCTACTCTGTTGGCGACAAATGTGCGGTAGGTTCCATCTGATAACACCCATGATAAGACAACTTCCGAGTCCGTCCAGTAAGTAGTGCTAGATATATTCAGTTGCAACGTTTGCTCAACCTTTTTTGCTAATTCCACGTTTAGTAGCGCTGCACACAATTCCAGCCTTGGCAATGTTGTTTGCACTATCGGGGCAACTCTGCTTTTAGAACAGACCAAGCTGACTAGCCGTTCTCCGTCTGAATTTACCGACCGTAGATAAGCAACACTTCCATATGCTTTTCACTTGCGTCCGAGAATAAATGCAGTTGTATATCTGACGGATTATCCACAATATGCGCCTGGGTAGTTTCACCTTATTTAACTTTTTTAGTTGGTTTCGATACTGCTCCCATTTGCTATTCATGTGCATTGGTACTGCTGCATCCCATTGCAATTTTAATTTGCATATCTCTTGCAAGAATATTTTTGCCATCACGACTACCGGATTTACGAAGCCAAGTGGGTCAAATAATTGTGATAGTTCCGATAAGACTGTCCGCTTTGTGACTTTGTTATGCTCTTTTGGAACGTACGAAAGCATAAAAATGTCGTCTTTGGGAATCCATTTTACTCCCAATGCCTTCGTTTCTGTTTTTTCTGCATTGATCTCCAGGCTTACTTCTCGCTTCTTTGCTGGTATTGTTTTCAATAACATTGGATGATTGGAGCACCATTTATGTAGTTCAAAATGTCCACTTTTGCACATCTGTATTAATTGCTCTTGTAGCACTAGCGCTTGTTCCACATTTTCGGCTCCAGTCATAACATCGTCAACGTTAAAATCTGATTTTGCTATTTCTGCGGCTTCAGGATAGACGTTCTTGTGCTCTTCTGCCAATGTTTGAAGTGCTTTTATTGCCAAATAAGAAGAACATGTTAGCCCATATGTCAATGTTTTTAGTTTATAAAATCCCAATGGTTGGTCTGGTTGTTCTCGCCAGATAATCATCTGCCATTTTTGGTGACTTTCAGTCACTTCTACTTGGCGATACATTTTTGTAATGTCCGCTGAAAACACTATCGCGTGTTTTCTGAAACGAACTAATATGGAAAATAAGTCGTCTTGAAGCATTGGACCATTAGCCAGTATTTCATTCAGTGAAATATTCGTTGTAGTTTTTGCCGATCCATCGAAAACTACTCTAAATTTCGTTGTGCTGCTGGATGGGTTCCTAACGGCATGATGAGGTATGAAATAATTCTCATCAGTTATATTTTCCAACTGTACTCGTTCCATGTGCCCAAGGTTTTCGTATTCTCGTAGAAAAGTAACGTATTCCTCTTTTAGCTCCGGATCCTTTTGGAATCGTCTTTCCAAGAACAGGAATCGCCTTATGGCCATATTTTTCGAGTTGCCCAGCATTGATGGTTCTTTTATGAATTGCAAATTCACAATAAATTTTCCATTGTCACTATCTCTCATAGTAGTTTTGTCGAAATATTCCTCACAATTTACTTCGCGATCAGTCATTGGTTTCTTGACCTTGTAGCGTTCTTCCAATTGCCAGAATTTTTCAATTTGTTTCTCGAGCTGAGTTTCATTTACCATTCCCACGAAAGCTTCCTGCTGTTGTAGGCCCAGCACTTTTCCAGTTACTACCCAACCGAACACCGTATTTTGCAAATCTGGTAAGGATTTTCCAATCTCGATTTGTCCAATGGAAATTAGTTTGAAGAAAAGCTCTCCACCAATGATGATGTCAATTGCTGCTGGTATGTTGAATTTAGGGTCAGCTAAGTTGATATTTTTTGGAATTTTCCATCTGCTTGTGTTTACTTCGTTCAATGGTTGACACGTGCTGACCTCCTTTAGGACGAACGCTTCTAGATTCGCCTCGAATCCAGATGCCATTGATTTAATAACAAAACTTGCTCGTTTTGTTGATTCCACTTGCGATGATCCTACTCCATTAATTTTCAAGCTTGATTGGCTTGATTTTGCTTTAATTTTGTTGCATAACTTCTGTGTTATGATATTTATTTGGGAACCAGAGTCCAATAATGCTCTGGCTTGACACGGTTGTCCATTTGACCCAATGACGTTAATTATTGCGGTTGCCAAGAACACATGATCAAGATGCTCATTTTTAGTTGTTGTTCCCAATAATGACGTAGCCATTTTCTCCGAATGCATTAGAGTGTGGTGTTTTCTGTTGCACTTGGTACAACTATTTTTTTGTTTACAATCTCGTATTTCGTGCCCTTTTACTAGGCAATTCCAGCACATCTTCCAATTCCTCAATTTTTCCATTTTGCCTTTTAGGTTTAGTGCAGCAAATACTGGACATTTCGATATGTAGTGGGGTTCTTTGCAATCACATTTCTTGTTGGCATTAAAGATGTTTGGGGACGCGCTTGGAGTGGCAACCAATGACGTTTTTTGGTTAGGTGTATCCTGGCTTTTAAATTCCCGGAAACTTATTTTCTTTGCAGGCTTCTTGTTGCCTTTCTCTTCGTTTGAAGATTCCACCGTTAAAATGCTGATACGTTGCTTCAAAAATTCCAGTAATTCTTTGTAACCACGCAATTTGGGTGGACCATCAATTTTGTTTTGGAAATGACCCATAGTTATGCTGTCGATTCTTTCTTCTACTATGTAGTAGAACAACATGTCAGTATCCTCATTCCAAGGTATTCCCATGTTGGAGATCAATGAAATGGATTCACTGATTTCATCTGTGATGTTTTTCATTGATTCGACGACGTATCTTTCCATTTTTGGCCCAGACTTTAGTTTTCTCATTAGCTGCACCATTATCAAGTGACAATTTTCATATCTGTCATTGAGCGTTTTCCAAGCGATAGCGTAACTGGCATTTTCTATTGGTAACGCTGAAAGTAATCTTAAAGGTTCACCTTTTAATTGCCCTTTCAAGTATGCCAATTTTTCGCAGTCATCCAATTGCTGCTGCCCGCCAATCATACGTTGGAATAACTCCTTGAATGATTTATATTTGACGTATTCCCCGGAAAATAGAGGAACATTTAATTTCGGTAATTTCGCCGATGATTGCCAGTTAGCTGGATTGGAAGGTTTCGAGGCTTCGTACTTCTCAATAATTCTTGTCATTTCATCTGTCATATCGAAGAAATCGTGTATGTTACAGCTTGGACTGCTAATTATGTCGCACTGCACTTCTATAATTCTCGAATAGCTTTTAATGATATTTGCCAACGTTCTGGCTTGATCAATATCATTTTCGCTTTCCGCTTTATGCACTGCAATTATGTAATCATTGAGCCGCTGCATTAATAACCCCATTCTGGTTGAGGTAGTATCAGTCGCATTGCTGATATCTTTAGGATTTTCGTTTGCATGCTTAAACAAATTATCCAGGTTTACATGGTCTCCAGTTTTGCCGGTTTTTTGCTCTGGATTTGCTTCTTGTAAATCATGGATTGTTTTTTGCATCAATGCCTTATACTCAGTGAAATACTTTATCGTTTCGTCGTAGTAGTTGGCCTTGAAGTATTGATGTTCGCTGTCCAACAACGCAGTTCTGCACAAAAATTCATTATTATTGTTGAACTCGTTCCGAAGTTCTTCAGCTTCATTAATCAATTGCTTTACATATTCGTAATTTTTCCTCTCAATAGGTAACGAATTGTAGCTTGTTAATTTAGATCGAACCTTGGTTCCGATCGATTTTTGCGCCGTAAGCGCTGCGTCTACTTTAGACATTTTAATTTGACCTTATGTCGATTCCCGGGATTATTTTATTTATTTTAACGCACCGCGTTTTTATTTTTTTTAATATTTATGACACACCGTGTCGAGTTGTAGTTTGCAAGGCTACTTTCTTTTCTAGTGGGTCTCAGTACTATTTCTATTATAGCTTGGACTCTCACGTTCTGTGACAAACTATGTCAATACGTAGTTTCCAATACTACTGTATTTATTTTAACGCGCCGCGTTATTTTTTAGTTAAGAATTCCCACTTTTACTTTAACAGCCAGTGCCGTTTGTGGATTTTGAATTCAACTTTTTATTTTTTGCAACACACCGTGTCACTTTATTTTTCCTTTAACAGATCGTGCTGTTTGTGGATTAACATAAGCTTTTATTTTTTATAACACACCGCGTTACTTGTTTTTTATTTCAACACACCGTGTTGATTTAAGTGCACTTTTTGCGTAATACCCTTTGTATTACACTTTTATTGTTCAATAAATCAACGGCTGCAGTCCGCGATTTATTTTCCTTCGTTATATGTTCAATTCTTTCTGATACATTTAACTTTTAATTTTTACTCGCGCTCATTTCAAGCGTTCGGGGTCACCAATGTTTAACCCGTAGGAGCTTTTTCCTACGGTTATCCTTTTATCGAATAAAAAGACTAAGATGTTTTATTTTAATTATAAACTTTACTTTATTAACTGATTCTTTCACAAGAACTCTCCTGTTTGACTACCGTTCAAACTCTCCTGTTTGAATACTTCTCAAACTCTCCTGTTTGAATACTTCTCAAACTCTGATCTTATCCATTGAATGGATACAGTATTTATACTAATTCTAAACAAAGAACTTATTGTTATAATTACAATCACTTATAATTATCGTGGGAAGTATTTTAACGCTTGATTCACATAGTAATAAAGCAATGCACCGGATGTGACGTTCATCCTTTTCCATAATTTGGTTAATACATTTATACCGAAAACTATCCGGAATAAATGTTTCCAAAAAAGACAATTTATTATAAACATTTCCAAGAAATGAATACCATAAATCATTTAACATCTTTTTACCACATATTTCGCTTAATGCATCTCATATTACACGTTAATGATTGCAATGTTTACATTCGCGCATATAATTGTTCATAATGTCGCGTATATGATTCAAGTATAACAATTCTATCGACTGAACTGTTAATGCATTGCGCATGCGCGAGCATGAAGATGCGCGCGCATATTGTAATTATTATATGTGATCTAATTGAATAGAAATTTTACATAATTTTATATCATTATCATTGCAAGCATTAACAGCATCTAAAGCTTGAAATTTTGTAAATTATGATGCTGAGTGGCATAATAAATTTGTAAGATTCTAAATCTCACTCTCTTAAATTCTTTAAATAAAAAATGATTTTTTTTATGATTCAATTTTAAACACTTATCAGAGGATTATTTTCCGGCCCAGTAACGCAGTTTTTGTTTTTGAATATTTTAGGTTTAAAGTTGAAAATATGTGCATACGAAACGTAAGATTTGAGAAACATAATAAATATAAGAGTTCATTCAGACTGGGTTAAATGACAGTACGAACAGATTTCACCCCATTCGATTATAAATCTTTTAATTCCTCAGGTGGTATTTCGGTTAATGATGGAAAGCCGATGTCGAGGTCACTAATCCCACTAGTGTCATTTTGAATCTAAGGTGACGGTTTAATATAGTCAATTTCACAACGAATCTGCGTTGACCACGGGAAAAATTTGAAAATTTAATTTTCTCGAGTGACTTGTGGCACTTGCTATGCTCTGCCCACAAACAACAGCCTCGAAATGAAATTTCCAACTTTTGTTCCCTACGTTAACATCGTAAATTAAAATTTTTCTCGTGTCATCCTTGCATACTAAAAAAAATATCGAAAATACTATCTCCGTATCACTTCGGAGAAATTGATAAATAGATATCTTTGTTGCATTAATGCAATTTTATGCCAAAATTATCTACTTAAGGTATTATATCTAAAATAAAAAGGCTTTAGATGCCTTACTAGGCCTCGTGATATACATTTAATCTTTGCTTCTTTGCAAAATTGATGTTATGATGGTATCTGTATGGTGTTTGTATAACTTTCTCTTTCGTCTACATACCTTGGACTTCCATTTGCAAATGAAAGTCTTCGTTAAAATTGTACTACTGTTATATAACACGGGATAAAAAGATGAAAAGAAGAGTTTTCGTGTGATCCAAGGCGAAGCCGAAGGCGAGATGGATTTTATATGCGTCAAAAGAAGTGCTTAAAACATGAAAAGCACGGTTTTCGACGCATGTACCGTGCAAATGACTATAGTTGCAGTATAACCTTCTCCATTCGAACTCTGAGAATTTTTTTTAAAAACAATGTTCATGCGGTATATCACCAGTATATTATCGGATTCTTTACTTCATTTGTGTTAGCATAAATACTATTATAATAAAACCACATTGGCCATACCAGTGCTCTTATTTTGTGGCGTTGCAAACGTTAACTAATGACGTGACCGGCCTAGGTTGACTTTTATTTTCTAAAAGCTGGTTTAGTTAAACAATGTTCTGGATATTTTCTCCGATACTGCAATTTACAATTTTAGCACAAATCTCTCAATTTAAGGCCAACAAAAACCTACCATTTTATCATCAATATTCTTATATGGTTGAACGGGTGGCAATGATGGCATACCAGGTGTTTCACTCAAGCTTCTTACAAGCATATCGGACCGACGCGCCTATAAGACATTGAATGAGTGTAACAATTCATTTCGGTTTCCTCTAGTTCTGAAGAAATACTTCTTTGTCGTCGTCCTTATTTATAGACGGCGAAGAACATGGACTTTTTGAAGCTTTGTCTGGACCTGCATTAATCGATGTTCGTTGCGATGCTGCTGGTGGTGGTGTGGCTGCTGTTGTCTGATTACTTTGTACGGGAGAATCAATGTCCAATGACTTAAGAACGGGCTGTATGATTGATGGTATGGTGTTTGTCTTTTTAACTGTGTTAGCCTTCATTGTGCCCTTATTCCTAATTGGAACATTAGGAACTGGTTTAGTCGGAGAAGTTACGTTTTTATTGTTATCGTCCAGTTTCTTGTTGGTGAATTCATCGTCATCTTTCCGTTTAATTTTAAATTTGAAATGCAGCTCACCGTTCCAGACAAAATTTTTTAACGTGTTGTGTGTGAGTACAGCACATTTTTCAGTTTCAATTAATTTTTGAATATTTTCGCAATCACTGTAGCAAGTGGACACAAATTTTATCTGAAATATAGGAATTTAAAAATTTAGTTGGGCCAGGGGAGATCGTTGTGGTTAGCAATAAACCTTTTGAAACGTGCATAACTTCGATATGATCTCGAAATCAATCAAAAATAGTCCAGCATCCTTTTTCGTTCCCAGCAAATAGATTAGGAAATTGATGACCTTCTTTGTCGAATCGCTATACATGTAGTAAACGAAATGTTTGCCGTGCCCATTAACTATGTTAATGGTTTGCCAAGATTCAGTTGGATTGAACACGACAGACGATTTCTGGAAATATTGAAAATTGGCACCTAACGACTCGCCATGGATGGTATTTAAATGTAATGCTAGGTCTATTTGCCGTCCGGTCCAATCACATCTATAAATCGAATTGAACAAGTTAAAGAAAATCGGTTTTCGGTCTTCTGCTGTTACTTACGTCAAATACCAAACCCTTCGCCCAAACATTTATACGGTCGAAATTCGCACTCCGTTTTGTGATTCGCCAATTCATCAGAAGTTATTTGCAATGTACAACCGAACGCGTGGTATGGACATGGTTTAGTTTCGTATTTGACTAGTAGATTTATGGGATTGGTCTGTTGATTATTTACGATCAGTTTCTTGCACTAAAAATTGAAATTTCGATTTAGTTCTCCAATATATTGTCCAACCAAAAATGTTAAAGCAACGCTAACTGAATGACCTAAAATTAAATTTAATTTTAGAACGGCCCATCAAACCGCAGTGGCTTGTTTTCCGCAGTGGCTTGTGTTGACTGATATGTTATATGAAAATTAATCAGTCGTACACACTCGCATGTGTATGAATCGAGACCCTCCCCAAGCTCTTTTCAATGATATCTAACACACAACTGTTGTCTCTACTAATTAAATTTACCTTGCACAATTTCTTAAATTCAATAGCACATTCTCACAGACCAAGTGATTGTCGGTACACCTAAACACATTTTCCTCGATATGTCTACAATATTCACATTTATACTTGTCCAAT